>NW_028125604.1:0-263489 GCF_965194825.1 Balaenoptera physalus | reverse complement strand
ATGCATGTTTTCGATGTAGGAAGAGGCCCTTGAACCTGGAGATTTGGGACCCATGGGATGGGTAGCACGCAGTATTACTTTAAAGGGTCTGCATTTGCTCACCCAACCTCACCAAACCTCTCAGCCCCAAGAGTGTCCACCCTTATGTCTCATCCAGCTGTGGGTCTAGATATGGTCAATCCAGGTTGCATCACAGCCCCTGAACGAATTGTGTAAGAATTTCTCTCTCTTTCACTGTCTTTGTTTCATGGGTTTTTAAAAAGTAATTTATTTTTAGAATGGGGTTTAGCTGCTTTTCACGGCTGTGTTTATGCCGCTTTACACCCACTTGACACACTAACAGAGAGATATCAATACATAGGTTTTAAGATTATTACTAGTCAGATATATTCTTGTGCGGTGAATCGGGCGTGTTGAGTCCAGTTCTCTGAGCAAGGAGTAGGTCTTGTCTATTCCATATTGGGTTTATGGAACGGTATCTGAGCTAATTTGAAACTCTTGTTTTATGTATCACCCCACCTCACCTTTCCCGTTAAGCAGCCATAGTGTGTTTTCTGCATGTGTGACTCTGTTCTGTTTTGTAATTCAGTTCAAGTGTAACGGTTTTTACATTCCCTCTATAAGTGACACCTTATGAGAAGTGTCCTTTTCTGTGTGACTTATTTCACTTAGAATCGTCGTACCTAAATCCACTCATCATGCTGCTACTAGCCTTATGACATTGATTTCATGGCTGAGTGATATTCCATTGTACATAAGGACCACAAATTTTTTATCCATTTTTCGCTTTCCTGGGATATTTAAGGTGGAATGAAGTGGAGGTCCTTGTCAACAGAGCAGCCCTAAACTTTGGGGTGCTTGTGTCTTGCTGATTTTCAATTTTCCCACTTTATACCCCCATGCGTGGAAGTTCCCTATGCTCTCTAAGCTGTGTTTTTTTGAAAGTTTCAGGACACACCGTACACTTCTCCAGAGTGGCTGTTGGCAATTTACATCCCGCCCATCAGTGTAGCAAGGCTCCCATTTCTCCATGGCGTGTTCTGCATTTCTGGTTTTGACACTTTTTTCAGCATGGCCCTTTTGACCGATGGGAAGCGAGACTTCTTTGTAGCGCTGATTTGCCTTTCCAGGTTGCTTGGTTGGCCAAAAAGGGCGTATGCGTTTTTTCCTGAATATATTCAGGAAAAAACGCATACGCCCTTTTTGGCCAAGGGCATCATTGTCAACGTTTTGCCGCTTTTCGTGTGCTTTAAAGGCGATTCGAATCTACCTCCTGAAATCTGCTTCCTGCAATTCTGCCTTGACTTCAAATCCTCCTCTTTGCCTTCCCTCAATATATTTGTGGACGAGAGTTATCATTTATAACTCTGCAGGTTTGTGAATTGCAGTGCCCTGAAGCTCCATTTTACAACTCGCTTTTTTGGGAGCTGGCCGCAAAAGCGCGGGATGGCTTCAGACCCTGTTCTGGTTCAGGGGGGCAGGCTGAGCCTGTGGTTAATTCTTCTTCCTGATGGGAAAATAGAGTGACCTGTGCCTGTCCCAACACCAAGAGCTAGTCTCTCTTTGGTTCCCCGTCTTCCCGTTCATCCTCATGACAAATTGCAACCTGTACGGAACAGGAGGTTAAAGGTGCTGATGCTCCAAATAGGGAGATTGCTAGTAAAGTGGCTGGAATGGCGAACCCGAGCACAAGGAGATGAGCAATGAGGTGCGTTTTAGAAACCTTTCCCCATCACACGGTGTACCTTCTTCTGGCTTTCTCATGCATGTTTTCGATGTAGGAAGAGGCCCTTGAACCTGGAGATTTGGGACCCATGGGATGGGTAGCACGCAGTATTACTTTAAAGGGTCTGCATTTGCTCACCCAACCTCACCAAACCTCTCAGCCCCAAGAGTGTCCACCCTTATGTCTCATCCAGCTGTGGGTCTAGATATGGTCAATCCAGGTTGCATCACAGCCCCTGAACGAATTGTGTAAGAATTTCTCTCTCTTTCACTGTCTTTGTTTCATGGGTTTTTAAAAGTAATTTATTTTTAGAATGGGGTTTAGCTGCTTTTCACGGCTGTGTTTATGCCGCTTTACACCCACTTGACACACTAACAGAGAGATATCAATACATAGGTTTTAAGATTATTACTAGTCAGATATATTCTTGTGCGGTGAATCGGGCGTGTTGAGTCCAGTTCTCTGAGCAAGGAGTAGGTCTTGTCTATTCCATATTGGGTTTATGGAACGGTATCTGAGCTAATTTGAAACTCTTGTTTTATGTATCACCCCACCTCACCTTTCCCGTTAAGCAGCCATAGTGTGTTTTCTGCATGTGTGACTCTGTTCTGTTTTGTAATTCAGTTCAAGTGTAACGGTTTTTACATTCCCTCTATAAGTGACACCTTATGAGAAGTGTCCTTTTCTGTGTGACTTATTTCACTTAGAATCGTCGTACCTAAATCCACTCATCATGCTGCTACTAGCCTTATGACATTGATTTCATGGCTGAGTGATATTCCATTGTACATAAGGACCACAAATTTTTTATCCATTTTTCGCTTTCCTGGGATATTTAAGGTGGAATGAAGTGGAGGTCCTTGTCAACAGAGCAGCCCTAAACTTTGGGGTGCTTGTGTCTTGCTGATTTTCAATTTTCCCACTTTATACCCCCATGCGTGGAAGTTCCCTATGCTCTCTAAGCTGTGTTTTTTTGAAAGTTTCAGGACACACCGTACACTTCTCCAGAGTGGCTGTTGGCAATTTACATCCCGCCCATCAGTGTAGCAAGGCTCCCATTTCTCCATGGCGTGTTCTGCATTTCTGGTTTTGACACTTTTTTCAGCATGGCCCTTTTGACCGATGGGAAGCGAGACTTCTTTGTAGCGCTGATTTGCCTTTCCAGGTTGCTTGGTTGGCCAAAAAGGGCGTATGCGTTTTTTCCTGAATATATTCAGGAAAAAACGCATACGCCCTTTTTGGCCAAGGGCATCATTGTCAACGTTTTGCCGCTTTTCATGTGCTTTAAAGGCGATTCGAATCTACCTCCTGAAATCTGCTTCCTGCAATTCTGCCTTGACTTCAAATCCTCCTCTTTGCCTTCCCTCAATATATTTGTGGACGAGAGTTATCATTTATAACTCTGCAGGTTTGTGAATTGCAGTGCCCTGAAGCTCCATTTTACAACTCGCTTTTTTGGGAGCTGGCCGCAAAAGCGCGGGATGGCTTCAGACCCTGTTCTGGTTCAGGGGGGCAGGCTGAGCCTGTGGTTAATTCTTCTTCCTGATGGGAAAATAGAGTGACCTGTGCCTGTCCCAACACCAAGAGCTAGTCTCTCTTTGGTTCCCCGTCTTCCCGTTCATCCTCATGACAAATTGCAACCTGTACGGAACAGGAGGTTAAAGGTGCTGATGCTCCAAATAGGGAGATTGCTAGTAAAGTGGCTGGAATGGCGAACCCGAGCACAAGGAGATGAGCAATGAGGTGCGTTTTAGAAACCTTTCCCCATCACACGGTGTACCATCTTCTGGCTTTCTCATGCATGTTTTCGATGTAGGAAGAGGCCCTTGAACCTGGAGATTTGGGACCCATGGGATGGGTAGCACGCAGTATTACTTTAAAGGGTCTGCATTTGCTCACCCAACCTCACCAAACCTCTCAGCCCCAAGAGTGTCCACCCTTATGTCTCATCCAGCTGTGGGTCTAGATATGGTCAATCCAGGTTGCATCACAGCCCCTGAACGAATTGTGTAAGAATTTCTCTCTCTTTCACTGTCTTTGTTTCATGGGTTTTTAAAAGTAATTTATTTTTAGAATGGGGTTTAGCTGCTTTTCACGGCTGTGTTTATGCCGCTTTACACCCACTTGACACACTAACAGAGAGATATCAATACATAGGTTTTAAGATTATTACTAGTCAGATATATTCTTGTGCGGTGAATCGGGCGTGTTGAGTCCAGTTCTCTGAGCAAGGAGTAGGTCTTGTCTATTCCATATTGGGTTTATGGAACGGTATCTGAGCTAATTTGAAACTCTTGTTTTATGTATCACCCCACCTCACCTTTCCCGTTAAGCAGCCATAGTGTGTTTTCTGCATGTGTGACTCTGTTCTGTTTTGTAATTCAGTTCAAGTGTAACGGTTTTTACATTCCCTCTATAAGTGACACCTTATGAGAAGTGTCCTTTTCTGGGTGACTTATTTCCCTTAGAATCGTCGTACCTAAATCCACTCATCATGCTGCTACTAGCCTTATGACATTGATTTCATGGCTGAGTGATATTCCATTGTACATAAGGACCACAAATTTTTTATCCATTTTTCGCTTTCCTGGGATATTTAAGGTGGAATGAAGTGGAGGTCCTTGTCAACAGAGCAGCCCTAAACTTTGGGGTGCTTGTGTCTTGCTGATTTTCAATTTTCCCACTTTATACCCCCATGCGTGGAAGTTCCCTATGCTCTCTAAGCTGTGTTTTTTTGAAAGTTTCAGGACACACCGTACACTTCTCCAGAGTGGCTGTTGGCAATTTACATCCCGCCCATCAGTGTAGCAAGGCTCCCATTTCTCCATGGCGTGTTCTGCATTTCTGGTTTTGACACTTTTTTCAGCATGGCCCTTTTGACCGATGGGAAGCGAGACTTCTTTGTAGCGCTGATTTGCCTTTCCAGGTTGCTTGGTTGGCCAAAAAGGGCGTATGCGTTTTTTCCTGAATATATTCAGGAAAAAACGCATACGCCCTTTTTGGCCAAGGGCATCATTGTCAACGTTTTGCCGCTTTTCGTGTGCTTTAAAGGCGATTCGAATCTACCTCCTGAAATCTGCTTCCTGCAATTCTGCCTTGACTTCAAATCCTCCTCTTTGCCTTCCCTCAATATATTTGTGGACGAGAGTTATCATTTATAACTCTGCAGGTTTGTGAATTGCAGTGCCCTGAAGCTCCATTTTACAACTCGCTTTTTTGGGAGCTGGCCGCAAAAGCGCGGGATGGCTTCAGACCCTGTTCTGGTTCAGGGGGGCAGGCTGAGCCTGTGGTTAATTCTTCTTCCTGATGGGAAAATAGAGTGACCTGTGCCTGTCCCAACACCAAGAGCTAGTCTCTCTTTGGTTCCCCGTCTTCCCGTTCATCCTCATGACAAATTGCAACCTGTACGGAACAGGAGGTTAAATGTGCTGATGCTCCAAATAGGGAGATTGCTAGTAAAGTGGCTGGAATGGCGAACCCGAGCACAAGGAGATGAGCAATGAGGTGCGTTTTAGAAACCTTTCCCCATCACACGGTGTACCATCTTCTGGCTTTCTCATGCATGTTTTCGATGTAGGAAGAGGCCCTTGAACCTGGAGATTTGGGACCCATGGGATGGGTAGCACGCAGTATTACTTTAAAGGGTCTGCATTTGCTCACCCAACCTCACCAAACCTCTCAGCCCCAAGAGTGTCCACCCTTATGTCTCATCCAGCTGTGGGTCTAGATATGGTCAATCCAGGTTGCATCACAGCCCCTGAACGAATTGTGTAAGAATTTCTCTCTCTTTCACTGTCTTTGTTTCATGGGTTTTTAAAAGTAATTTATTTTTAGAATGGGGTTTAGCTGCTTTTCACGGCTGTGTTTATGCCGCTTTACACCCACTTGACACACTAACAGAGAGATATCAATACATAGGTTTTAAGATTATTACTAGTCAGATATATTCTTGTGCGGTGAATCGGGCGTGTTGAGTCCAGTTCTCTGAGCAAGGAGTAGGTCTTGTCTATTCCATATTGGGTTTATGGAACGGTATCTGAGCTAATTTGAAACTCTTGTTTTATGTATCACCCCACCTCACCTTTCCCGTTAAGCAGCCATAGTGTGTTTTCTGCATGTGTGACTCTGTTCTGTTTTGTAATTCAGTTCAAGTGTAACGGTTTTTACATTCCCTCTATAAGTGACACCTTATGAGAAGTGTCCTTTTCTGTGTGACTTATTTCACTTAGAATCGTCGTACCTAAATCCACTCATCATGCTGCTACTAGCCTTATGACATTGATTTCATGGCTGAGTGATATTCCATTGTACATAAGGACCACAAATTTTTTATCCATTTTTCGCTTTCCTGGGATATTTAAGGTGGAATGAAGTGGAGGTCCTTGTCAACAGAGCAGCCCTAAACTTTGGGGTGCTTGTGTCTTGCTGATTTTCAATTTTCCCACTTTATACCCCCATGCGTGGAAGTTCCCTATGCTCTCTAAGCTGTGTTTTTTTGAAAGTTTCAGGACACACCGTACACTTCTCCAGAGTGGCTGTTGGCAATTTACATCCCGCCCATCAGTGTAGCAAGGCTCCCATTTCTCCATGGCGTGTTCTGCATTTCTGGTTTTGACACTTTTTTCAGCATGGCCCTTTTGACCGATGGGAAGCGAGACTTCTTTGTAGCGCTGATTTGCCTTTCCAGGTTGCTTGGTTGGCCAAAAAGGGCGTATGCGTTTTTTCCTGAATATATTCAGGAAAAAACGCATACGCCCTTTTTGGCCAAGGGCATCATTGTCAACGTTTTGCCGCTTTTCGTGTGCTTTAAAGGCGATTCGAATCTACCTCCTGAAATCTGCTTCCTGCAATTCTGCCTTGACTTCAAATCCTCCTCTTTGCCTTCCCTCAATATATTTGTGGACGAGAGTTATCATTTATAACTCTGCAGGTTTGTGAATTGCAGTGCCCTGAAGCTCCATTTTACAACTCGCTTTTTTGGGAGCTGGCCGCAAAAGCGCGGGATGGCTTCAGACCCTGTTCTGGTTCAGGGGGGCAGGCTGAGCCTGTGGTTAATTCTTCTTCCTGATGGGAAAATAGAGTGACCTGTGCCTGTCCCAACACCAAGAGCTAGTCTCTCTTTGGTTCCCCGTCTTCCCGTTCATCCTCATGACAAATTGCAACCTGTACGGAACAGGAGGTTAAAGGTGCTGATGCTCCAAATAGGGAGATTGCTAGTAAAGTGGCTGGAATGGCGAACCCGAGCACAAGGAGATGAGCAATGAGGTGCGTTTTAGAAACCTTTCCCCATCACACGGTGTACCATCTTCTGGCTTTCTCATGCATGTTTTCGATGTAGGAAGAGGCCCTTGAACCTGGAGATTTGGGACCCATGGGATGGGTAGCACGCAGTATTACTTTAAAGGGTCTGCATTTGCTCACCCAACCTCACCAAACCTCTCAGCCCCAAGAGTGTCCACCCTTATGTCTCATCCAGCTGTGGGTCTAGATATGGTCAATCCAGGTTGCATCACAGCCCCTGAACGAATTGTGTAAGAATTTCTCTCTCTTTCACTGTCTTTGTTTCATGGGTTTTTAAAAGTAATTTATTTTTAGAATGGGGTTTAGCTGCTTTTCACGGCTGTGTTTATGCCGCTTTACACCCACTTGACACACTAACAGAGAGATATCAATACATAGGTTTTAAGATTATTACTAGTCAGATATATTCTTGTGCGGTGAATCGGGCGTGTTGAGTCCAGTTCTCTGAGCAAGGAGTAGGTCTTGTCTATTCCATATTGGGTTTATGGAACGGTATCTGAGCTAATTTGAAACTCTTGTTTTATGTATCACCCCACCTCACCTTTCCCGTTAAGCAGCCATAGTGTGTTTTCTGCATGTGTGACTCTGTTCTGTTTTGTAATTCAGTTCAAGTGTAACGGTTTTTACATTCCCTCTATAAGTGACACCTTATGAGAAGTGTCCTTTTCTGTGTGACTTATTTCCCTTAGAATCGTCGTACCTAAATCCACTCATCATGCTGCTACTAGCCTTATGACATTGATTTCATGGCTGAGTGATATTCCATTGTACATAAGGACCACAAATTTTTTATCCATTTTTCGCTTTCCTGGGATATTTAAGGTGGAATGAAGTGGAGGTCCTTGTCAACAGAGCAGCCCTAAACTTTGGGGTGCTTGTGTCTTGCTGATTTTCAATTTTCCCACTTTATACCCCCATGCGTGGAAGTTCCCTATGCTCTCTAAGCTGTGTTTTTTTGAAAGTTTCAGGACACACCGTACACTTCTCCAGAGTGGCTGTTGGCAATTTACATCCCGCCCATCAGTGTAGCAAGGCTCCCATTTCTCCATGGCGTGTTCTGCATTTCTGGTTTTGACACTTTTTTCAGCATGGCCCTTTTGACCGATGGGAAGCGAGACTTCTTTGTAGCGCTGATTTGCCTTTCCAGGTTGCTTGGTTGGCCAAAAAGGGCGTATGCGTTTTTTCCTGAATATATTCAGGAAAAAACGCATACGCCCTTTTTGGCCAAGGGCATCATTGTCAACGTTTTGCCGCTTTTCGTGTGCTTTAAAGGCGATTCGAATCTACCTCCTGAAATCTGCTTCCTGCAATTCTGCCTTGACTTCAAATCCTCCTCTTTGCCTTCCCTCAATATATTTGTGGACGAGAGTTATCATTTATAACTCTGCAGGTTTGTGAATTGCAGTGCCCTGAAGCTCCATTTTACAACTCGCTTTTTTGGGAGCTGGCCGCAAAAGCGCGGGATGGCTTCAGACCCTGTTCTGGTTCAGGGGGGCAGGCTGAGCCTGTGGTTAATTCTTCTTCCTGATGGGAAAATAGAGTGACCTGTGCCTGTCCCAACACCAAGAGCTAGTCTCTCTTTGGTTCCCCGTCTTCCCGTTCATCCTCATGACAAATTGCAACCTGTACGGAACAGGAGGTTAAAGGTGCTGATGCTCCAAATAGGGAGATTGCTAGTAAAGTGGCTGGAATGGCGAACCCGAGCACAAGGAGATGAGCAATGAGGTGCGTTTTAGAAACCTTTCCCCATCACACGGTGTACCATCTTCTGGCTTTCTCATGCATGTTTTCGATGTAGGAAGAGGCCCTTGAACCTGGAGATTTGGGACCCATGGGATGGGTAGCACGCAGTATTACTTTAAAGGGTCTGCATTTGCTCACCCAACCTCACCAAACCTCTCAGCCCCAAGAGTGTCCACCCTTATGTCTCATCCAGCTGTGGGTCTAGATATGGTCAATCCAGGTTGCATCACAGCCCCTGAACGAATTGTGTAAGAATTTCTCTCTCTTTCACTGTCTTTGTTTCATGGGTTTTTAAAAGTAATTTATTTTTAGAATGGGGTTTAGCTGCTTTTCACGGCTGTGTTTATGCCGCTTTACACCCACTTGACACACTAACAGAGAGATATCAATACATAGGTTTTAAGATTATTACTAGTCAGATATATTCTTGTGCGGTGAATCGGGCGTGTTGAGTCCAGTTCTCTGAGCAAGGAGTAGGTCTTGTCTATTCCATATTGGGTTTATGGAACGGTATCTGAGCTAATTTGAAACTCTTGTTTTATGTATCACCCCACCTCACCTTTCCCGTTAAGCAGCCATAGTGTGTTTTCTGCATGTGTGACTCTGTTCTGTTTTGTAATTCAGTTCAAGTGTAACGGTTTTTACATTCCCTCTATAAGTGACACCTTATGAGAAGTGTCCTTTTCTGTGTGACTTATTTCCCTTAGAATCGTCGTACCTAAATCCACTCATCATGCTGCTACTAGCCTTATGACATTGATTTCATGGCTGAGTGATATTCCATTGTACATAAGGACCACAAATTTTTTATCCATTTTTCGCTTTCCTGGGATATTTAAGGTGGAATGAAGTGGAGGTCCTTGTCAACAGAGCAGCCCTAAACTTTGGGGTGCTTGTGTCTTGCTGATTTTCAATTTTCCCACTTTATACCCCCATGCGTGGAAGTTCCCTATGCTCTCTAAGCTGTGTTTTTTTGAAAGTTTCAGGACACACCGTACACTTCTCCAGAGTGGCTGTTGGCAATTTACATCCCGCCCATCAGTGTAGCAAGGCTCCCATTTCTCCATGGCGTGTTCTGCATTTCTGGTTTTGACACTTTTTTCAGCATGGCCCTTTTGACCGATGGGAAGCGAGACTTCTTTGTAGCGCTGATTTGCCTTTCCAGGTTGCTTGGTTGGCCAAAAAGGGCGTATGCGTTTTTTCCTGAATATATTCAGGAAAAAACGCATACGCCCTTTTTGGCCAAGGGCATCATTGTCAACGTTTTGCCGCTTTTCGTGTGCTTTAAAGGCGATTCGAATCTACCTCCTGAAATCTGCTTCCTGCAATTCTGCCTTGACTTCAAATCCTCCTCTTTGCCTTCCCTCAATATATTTGTGGACGAGAGTTATCATTTATAACTCTGCAGGTTTGTGAATTGCAGTGCCCTGAAGCTCCATTTTACAACTCGCTTTTTTGGGAGCTGGCCGCAAAAGCGCGGGATGGCTTCAGACCCTGTTCTGGTTCAGGGGGGCAGGCTGAGCCTGTGGTTAATTCTTCTTCCTGATGGGAAAATAGAGTGACCTGTGCCTGTCCCAACACCAAGAGCTAGTCTCTCTTTGGTTCCCCGTCTTCCCGTTCATCCTCATGACAAATTGCAACCTGTACGGAACAGGAGGTTAAAGGTGCTGATGCTCCAAATAGGGAGATTGCTAGTAAAGTGGCTGGAATGGCGAACCCGAGCACAAGGAGATGAGCAATGAGGTGCGTTTTAGAAACCTTTCCCCATCACACGGTGTACCATCTTCTGGCTTTCTCATGCATGTTTTCGATGTAGGAAGAGGCCCTTGAACCTGGAGATTTGGGACCCATGGGATGGGTAGCACGCAGTATTACTTTAAAGGGTCTGCATTTGCTCACCCAACCTCACCAAACCTCTCAGCCCCAAGAGTGTCCACCCTTATGTCTCACCCAGCTGTGGGTCTAGATATGGTCAATCCAGGTTGCATCACAGCCCCTGAACGAATTGTGTAAGAATTTCTCTCTCTTTCACTGTCTTTGTTTCATGGGTTTTTAAAAGTAATTTATTTTTAGAATGGGGTTTAGCTGCTTTTCACGGCTGTGTTTATGCCGCTTTACACCCACTTGACACACTAACAGAGAGATATCAATACATAGGTTTTAAGATTATTACTAGTCAGATATATTCTTGTGCGGTGAATCGGGCGTGTTGAGTCCAGTTCTCTGAGCAAGGAGTAGGTCTTGTCTATTCCATATTGGGTTTATGGAACGGTATCTGAGCTAATTTGAAACTCTTGTTTTATGTATCACCCCACCTCACCTTTCCCGTTAAGCAGCCATAGTGTGTTTTCTGCATGTGTGACTCTGTTCTGTTTTGTAATTCAGTTCAAGTGTAACGGTTTTTACATTCCCTCTATAAGTGACACCTTATGAGAAGTGTCCTTTTCTGGGTGACTTATTTCCCTTAGAATCGTCGTACCTAAATCCACTCATCATGCTGCTACTAGCCTTATGACATTGATTTCATGGCTGAGTGATATTCCATTGTACATAAGGACCACAAATTTTTTATCCATTTTTCGCTTTCCTGGGATATTTAAGGTGGAATGAAGTGGAGGTCCTTGTCAACAGAGCAGCCCTAAACTTTGGGGTGCTTGTGTCTTGCTGATTTTCAATTTTCCCACTTTATACCCCCATGCGTGGAAGTTCCCTATGCTCTCTAAGCTGTGTTTTTTTGAAAGTTTCAGGACACACCGTACACTTCTCCAGAGTGGCTGTTGGCAATTTACATCCCGCCCATCAGTGTAGCAAGGCTCCCATTTCTCCATGGCGTGTTCTGCATTTCTGGTTTTGACACTTTTTTCAGCATGGCCCTTTTGACCGATGGGAAGCGAGACTTCTTTGTAGCGCTGATTTGCCTTTCCAGGTTGCTTGGTTGGCCAAAAAGGGCGTATGCGTTTTTTCCTGAATATATTCAGGAAAAAACGCATACGCCCTTTTTGGCCAAGGGCATCATTGTCAACGTTTTGCCGCTTTTCGTGTGCTTTAAAGGCGATTCGAATCTACCTCCTGAAATCTGCTTCCTGCAATTCTGCCTTGACTTCAAATCCTCCTCTTTGCCTTCCCTCAATATATTTGTGGACGAGAGTTATCATTTATAACTCTGCAGGTTTGTGAATTGCAGTGCCCTGAAGCTCCATTTTACAACTCGCTTTTTTGGGAGCTGGCCGCAAAAGCGCGGGATGGCTTCAGACCCTGTTCTGGTTCAGGGGGGCAGGCTGAGCCTGTGGTTAATTCTTCTTCCTGATGGGAAAATAGAGTGACCTGTGCCTGTCCCAACACCAAGAGCTAGTCTCTCTTTGGTTCCCCGTCTTCCCGTTCATCCTCATGACAAATTGCAACCTGTACGGAACAGGAGGTTAAAGGTGCTGATGCTCCAAATAGGGAGATTGCTAGTAAAGTGGCTGGAATGGCGAACCCGAGCACAAGGAGATGAGCAATGAGGTGCGTTTTAGAAACCTTTCCCCATCACACGGTGTACCATCTTCTGGCTTTCTCATGCATGTTTTCGATGTAGGAAGAGGCCCTTGAACCTGGAGATTTGGGACCCATGGGATGGGTAGCACGCAGTATTACTTTAAAGGGTCTGCATTTGCTCACCCAACCTCACCAAACCTCTCAGCCCCAAGAGTGTCCACCCTTATGTCTCATCCAGCTGTGGGTCTAGATATGGTCAATCCAGGTTGCATCACAGCCCCTGAACGAATTGTGTAAGAATTTCTCTCTCTTTCACTGTCTTTGTTTCATGGGTTTTTAAAAGTAATTTATTTTTAGAATGGGGTTTAGCTGCTTTTCACGGCTGTGTTTATGCCGCTTTACACCCACTTGACACACTAACAGAGAGATATCAATACATAGGTTTTAAGATTATTACTAGTCAGATATATTCTTGTGCGGTGAATCGGGCGTGTTGAGTCCAGTTCTCTGAGCAAGGAGTAGGTCTTGTCTATTCCATATTGGGTTTATGGAACGGTATCTGAGCTAATTTGAAACTCTTGTTTTATGTATCACCCCACCTCACCTTTCCCGTTAAGCAGCCATAGTGTGTTTTCTGCATGTGTGACTCTGTTCTGTTTTGTAATTCAGTTCAAGTGTAACGGTTTTTACATTCCCTCTATAAGTGACACCTTATGAGAAGTGTCCTTTTCTGGGTGACTTATTTCCCTTAGAATCGTCGTACCTAAATCCACTCATCATGCTGCTACTAGCCTTATGACATTGATTTCATGGCTGAGTGATATTCCATTGTACATAAGGACCACAAATTTTTTATCCATTTTTCGCTTTCCTGGGATATTTAAGGTGGAATGAAGTGGAGGTCCTTGTCAACAGAGCAGCCCTAAACTTTGGGGTGCTTGTGTCTTGCTGATTTTCAATTTTCCCACTTTATACCCCCATGCGTGGAAGTTCCCTATGCTCTCTAAGCTGTGTTTTTTTGAAAGTTTCAGGACACACCGTACACTTCTCCAGAGTGGCTGTTGGCAATTTACATCCCGCCCATCAGTGTAGCAAGGCTCCCATTTCTCCATGGCGTGTTCTGCATTTCTGGTTTTGACACTTTTTTCAGCATGGCCCTTTTGACCGATGGGAAGCGAGACTTCTTTGTAGCGCTGATTTGCCTTTCCAGGTTGCTTGGTTGGCCAAAAAGGGCGTATGCGTTTTTTCCTGAATATATTCAGGAAAAAACGCATACGCCCTTTTTGGCCAAGGGCATCATTGTCAACGTTTTGCCGCTTTTCGTGTGCTTTAAAGGCGATTCGAATCTACCTCCTGAAATCTGCTTCCTGCAATTCTGCCTTGACTTCAAATCCTCCTCTTTGCCTTCCCTCAATATATTTGTGGACGAGAGTTATCATTTATAACTCTGCAGGTTTGTGAATTGCAGTGCCCTGAAGCTCCATTTTACAACTCGCTTTTTTGGGAGCTGGCCGCAAAAGCGCGGGATGGCTTCAGACCCTGTTCTGGTTCAGGGGGGCAGGCTGAGCCTGTGGTTAATTCTTCTTCCTGATGGGAAAATAGAGTGACCTGTGCCTGTCCCAACACCAAGAGCTAGTCTCTCTTTGGTTCCCCGTCTTCCCGTTCATCCTCATGACAAATTGCAACCTGTACGGAACAGGAGGTTAAAGGTGCTGATGCTCCAAATAGGGAGATTGCTAGTAAAGTGGCTGGAATGGCGAACCCGAGCACAAGGAGATGAGCAATGAGGTGCGTTTTAGAAACCTTTCCCCATCACACGGTGTACCATCTTCTGGCTTTCTCATGCATGTTTTCGATGTAGGAAGAGGCCCTTGAACCTGGAGATTTGGGACCCATGGGATGGGTAGCACGCAGTATTACTTTAAAGGGTCTGCATTTGCTCACCCAACCTCACCAAACCTCTCAGCCCCAAGAGTGTCCACCCTTATGTCTCATCCAGCTGTGGGTCTAGATATGGTCAATCCAGGTTGCATCACAGCCCCTGAACGAATTGTGTAAGAATTTCTCTCTCTTTCACTGTCTTTGTTTCATGGGTTTTTAAAAGTAATTTATTTTTAGAATGGGGTTTAGCTGCTTTTCACGGCTGTGTTTATGCCGCTTTACACCCACTTGACACACTAACAGAGAGATATCAATACATAGGTTTTAAGATTATTACTAGTCAGATATATTCTTGTGCGGTGAATCGGGCGTGTTGAGTCCAGTTCTCTGAGCAAGGAGTAGGTCTTGTCTATTCCATATTGGGTTTATGGAACGGTATCTGAGCTAATTTGAAACTCTTGTTTTATGTATCACCCCACCTCACCTTTCCCGTTAAGCAGCCATAGTGTGTTTTCTGCATGTGTGACTCTGTTCTGTTTTGTAATTCAGTTCAAGTGTAACGGTTTTTACATTCCCTCTATAAGTGACACCTTATGAGAAGTGTCCTTTTCTGTGTGACTTATTTCCCTTAGAATCGTCGTACCTAAATCCACTCATCATGCTGCTACTAGCCTTATGACATTGATTTCATGGCTGAGTGATATTCCATTGTACATAAGGACCACAAATTTTTTATCCATTTTTCGCTTTCCTGGGATATTTAAGGTGGAATGAAGTGGAGGTCCTTGTCAACAGAGCAGCCCTAAACTTTGGGGTGCTTGTGTCTTGCTGATTTTCAATTTTCCCACTTTATACCCCCATGCGTGGAAGTTCCCTATGCTCTCTAAGCTGTGTTTTTTTGAAAGTTTCAGGACACACCGTACACTTCTCCAGAGTGGCTGTTGGCAATTTACATCCCGCCCATCAGTGTAGCAAGGCTCCCATTTCTCCATGGCGTGTTCTGCATTTCTGGTTTTGACACTTTTTTCAGCATGGCCCTTTTGACCGATGGGAAGCGAGACTTCTTTGTAGCGCTGATTTGCCTTTCCAGGTTGCTTGGTTGGCCAAAAAGGGCGTATGCGTTTTTTCCTGAATATATTCAGGAAAAAACGCATACGCCCTTTTTGGCCAAGGGCATCATTGTCAACGTTTTGCCGCTTTTCGTGTGCTTTAAAGGCGATTCGAATCTACCTCCTGAAATCTGCTTCCTGCAATTCTGCCTTGACTTCAAATCCTCCTCTTTGCCTTCCCTCAATATATTTGTGGACGAGAGTTATCATTTATAACTCTGCAGGTTTGTGAATTGCAGTGCCCTGAAGCTCCATTTTACAACTCGCTTTTTTGGGAGCTGGCCGCAAAAGCGCGGGATGGCTTCAGACCCTGTTCTGGTTCAGGGGGGCAGGCTGAGCCTGTGGTTAATTCTTCTTCCTGATGGGAAAATAGAGTGACCTGTGCCTGTCCCAACACCAAGAGCTAGTCTCTCTTTGGTTCCCCGTCTTCCCGTTCATCCTCATGACAAATTGCAACCTGTACGGAACAGGAGGTTAAAGGTGCTGATGCTCCAAATAGGGAGATTGCTAGTAAAGTGGCTGGAATGGCGAACCCGAGCACAAGGAGATGAGCAATGAGGTGCGTTTTAGAAACCTTTCCCCATCACACGGTGTACCATCTTCTGGCTTTCTCATGCATGTTTTCGATGTAGGAAGAGGCCCTTGAACCTGGAGATTTGGGACCCATGGGATGGGTAGCACGCAGTATTACTTTAAAGGGTCTGCATTTGCTCACCCAACCTCACCAAACCTCTCAGCCCCAAGAGTGTCCACCCTTATGTCTCACCCAGCTGTGGGTCTAGATATGGTCAATCCAGGTTGCATCACAGCCCCTGAACGAATTGTGTAAGAATTTCTCTCTCTTTCACTGTCTTTGTTTCATGGGTTTTTAAAAGTAATTTATTTTTAGAATGGGGTTTAGCTGCTTTTCACGGCTGTGTTTATGCCGCTTTACACCCACTTGACACACTAACAGAGAGATATCAATACATAGGTTTTAAGATTATTACTAGTCAGATATATTCTTGTGCGGTGAATCGGGCGTGTTGAGTCCAGTTCTCTGAGCAAGGAGTAGGTCTTGTCTATTCCATATTGGGTTTATGGAACGGTATCTGAGCTAATTTGAAACTCTTGTTTTATGTATCACCCCACCTCACCTTTCCCGTTAAGCAGCCATAGTGTGTTTTCTGCATGTGTGACTCTGTTCTGTTTTGTAATTCAGTTCAAGTGTAACGGTTTTTACATTCCCTCTATAAGTGACACCTTATGAGAAGTGTCCTTTTCTGGGTGACTTATTTCCCTTAGAATCGTCGTACCTAAATCCACTCATCATGCTGCTACTAGCCTTATGACATTGATTTCATGGCTGAGTGATATTCCATTGTACATAAGGACCACAAATTTTTTATCCATTTTTCGCTTTCCTGGGATATTTAAGGTGGAATGAAGTGGAGGTCCTTGTCAACAGAGCAGCCCTAAACTTTGGGGTGCTTGTGTCTTGCTGATTTTCAATTTTCCCACTTTATACCCCCATGCGTGGAAGTTCCCTATGCTCTCTAAGCTGTGTTTTTTTGAAAGTTTCAGGACACACCGTACACTTCTCCAGAGTGGCTGTTGGCAATTTACATCCCGCCCATCAGTGTAGCAAGGCTCCCATTTCTCCATGGCGTGTTCTGCATTTCTGGTTTTGACACTTTTTTCAGCATGGCCCTTTTGACCGATGGGAAGCGAGACTTCTTTGTAGCGCTGATTTGCCTTTCCAGGTTGCTTGGTTGGCCAAAAAGGGCGTATGCGTTTTTTCCTGAATATATTCAGGAAAAAACGCATACGCCCTTTTTGGCCAAGGGCATCATTGTCAACGTTTTGCCGCTTTTCGTGTGCTTTAAAGGCGATTCGAATCTACCTCCTGAAATCTGCTTCCTGCAATTCTGCCTTGACTTCAAATCCTCCTCTTTGCCTTCCCTCAATATATTTGTGGACGAGAGTTATCATTTATAACTCTGCAGGTTTGTGAATTGCAGTGCCCTGAAGCTCCATTTTACAACTCGCTTTTTTGGGAGCTGGCCGCAAAAGCGCGGGATGGCTTCAGACCCTGTTCTGGTTCAGGGGGGCAGGCTGAGCCTGTGGTTAATTCTTCTTCCTGATGGGAAAATAGAGTGACCTGTGCCTGTCCCAACACCAAGAGCTAGTCTCTCTTTGGTTCCCCGTCTTCCCGTTCATCCTCATGACAAATTGCAACCTGTACGGAACAGGAGGTTAAAGGTGCTGATGCTCCAAATAGGGAGATTGCTAGTAAAGTGGCTGGAATGGCGAACCCGAGCACAAGGAGATGAGCAATGAGGTGCGTTTTAGAAACCTTTCCCCATCACACGGTGTACCTTCTTCTGGCTTTCTCATGCATGTTTTCGATGTAGGAAGAGGCCCTTGAACCTGGAGATTTGGGACCCATGGGATGGGTAGCACGCAGTATTACTTTAAAGGGTCTGCATTTGCTCACCCAACCTCACCAAACCTCTCAGCCCCAAGAGTGTCCACCCTTATGTCTCATCCAGCTGTGGGTCTAGATATGGTCAATCCAGGTTGCATCACAGCCCCTGAACGAATTGTGTAAGAATTTCTCTCTCTTTCACTGTCTTTGTTTCATGGGTTTTTAAAAGTAATTTATTTTTAGAATGGGGTTTAGCTGCTTTTCACGGCTGTGTTTATGCCGCTTTACACCCACTTGACACACTAACAGAGAGATATCAATACATAGGTTTTAAGATTATTACTAGTCAGATATATTCTTGTGCGGTGAATCGGGCGTGTTGAGTCCAGTTCTCTGAGCAAGGAGTAGGTCTTGTCTATTCCATATTGGGTTTATGGAACGGTATCTGAGCTAATTTGAAACTCTTGTTTTATGTATCACCCCACCTCACCTTTCCCGTTAAGCAGCCATAGTGTGTTTTCTGCATGTGTGACTCTGTTCTGTTTTGTAATTCAGTTCAAGTGTAACGGTTTTTACATTCCCTCTATAAGTGACACCTTATGAGAAGTGTCCTTTTCTGGGTGACTTATTTCCCTTAGAATCGTCGTACCTAAATCCACTCATCATGCTGCTACTAGCCTTATGACATTGATTTCATGGCTGAGTGATATTCCATTGTACATAAGGACCACAAATTTTTTATCCATTTTTCGCTTTCCTGGGATATTTAAGGTGGAATGAAGTGGAGGTCCTTGTCAACAGAGCAGCCCTAAACTTTGGGGTGCTTGTGTCTTGCTGATTTTCAATTTTCCCACTTTATACCCCCATGCGTGGAAGTTCCCTATGCTCTCTAAGCTGTGTTTTTTTGAAAGTTTCAGGACACACCGTACACTTCTCCAGAGTGGCTGTTGGCAATTTACATCCCGCCCATCAGTGTAGCAAGGCTCCCATTTCTCCATGGCGTGTTCTGCATTTCTGGTTTTGACACTTTTTTCAGCATGGCCCTTTTGACCGATGGGAAGCGAGACTTCTTTGTAGCGCTGATTTGCCTTTCCAGGTTGCTTGGTTGGCCAAAAAGGGCGTATGCGTTTTTTCCTGAATATATTCAGGAAAAAACGCATACGCCCTTTTTGGCCAAGGGCATCATTGTCAACGTTTTGCCGCTTTTCGTGTGCTTTAAAGGCGATTCGAATCTACCTCCTGAAATCTGCTTCCTGCAATTCTGCCTTGACTTCAAATCCTCCTCTTTGCCTTCCCTCAATATATTTGTGGACGAGAGTTATCATTTATAACTCTGCAGGTTTGTGAATTGCAGTGCCCTGAAGCTCCATTTTACAACTCGCTTTTTTGGGAGCTGGCCGCAAAAGCGCGGGATGGCTTCAGACCCTGTTCTGGTTCAGGGGGGCAGGCTGAGCCTGTGGTTAATTCTTCTTCCTGATGGGAAAATAGAGTGACCTGTGCCTGTCCCAACACCAAGAGCTAGTCTCTCTTTGGTTCCCCGTCTTCCCGTTCATCCTCATGACAAATTGCAACCTGTACGGAACAGGAGGTTAAAGGTGCTGATGCTCCAAATAGGGAGATTGCTAGTAAAGTGGCTGGAATGGCGAACCCGAGCACAAGGAGATGAGCAATGAGGTGCGTTTTAGAAACCTTTCCCCATCACACGGTGTACCATCTTCTGGCTTTCTCATGCATGTTTTCGATGTAGGAAGAGGCCCTTGAACCTGGAGATTTGGGACCCATGGGATGGGTAGCACGCAGTATTACTTTAAAGGGTCTGCATTTGCTCACCCAACCTCACCAAACCTCTCAGCCCCAAGAGTGTCCACCCTTATGTCTCATCCAGCTGTGGGTCTAGATATGGTCAATCCAGGTTGCATCACAGCCCCTGAACGAATTGTGTAAGAATTTCTCTCTCTTTCACTGTCTTTGTTTCATGGGTTTTTAAAAGTAATTTATTTTTAGAATGGGGTTTAGCTGCTTTTCACGGCTGTGTTTATGCCGCTTTACACCCACTTGACACACTAACAGAGAGATATCAATACATAGGTTTTAAGATTATTACTAGTCAGATATATTCTTGTGCGGTGAATCGGGCGTGTTGAGTCCAGTTCTCTGAGCAAGGAGTAGGTCTTGTCTATTCCATATTGGGTTTATGGAACGGTATCTGAGCTAATTTGAAACTCTTGTTTTATGTATCACCCCACCTCACCTTTCCCGTTAAGCAGCCATAGTGTGTTTTCTGCATGTGTGACTCTGTTCTGTTTTGTAATTCAGTTCAAGTGTAACGGTTTTTACATTCCCTCTATAAGTGACACCTTATGAGAAGTGTCCTTTTCTGGGTGACTTATTTCCCTTAGAATCGTCGTACCTAAATCCACTCATCATGCTGCTACTAGCCTTATGACATTGATTTCATGGCTGAGTGATATTCCATTGTACATAAGGACCACAAATTTTTTATCCATTTTTCGCTTTCCTGGGATATTTAAGGTGGAATGAAGTGGAGGTCCTTGTCAACAGAGCAGCCCTAAACTTTGGGGTGCTTGTGTCTTGCTGATTTTCAATTTTCCCACTTTATACCCCCATGCGTGGAAGTTCCCTATGCTCTCTAAGCTGTGTTTTTTTGAAAGTTTCAGGACACACCGTACACTTCTCCAGAGTGGCTGTTGGCAATTTACATCCCGCCCATCAGTGTAGCAAGGCTCCCATTTCTCCATGGCGTGTTCTGCATTTCTGGTTTTGACACTTTTTTCAGCATGGCCCTTTTGACCGATGGGAAGCGAGACTTCTTTGTAGCGCTGATTTGCCTTTCCAGGTTGCTTGGTTGGCCAAAAAGGGCGTATGCGTTTTTTCCTGAATATATTCAGGAAAAAACGCATACGCCCTTTTTGGCCAAGGGCATCATTGTCAACGTTTTGCCGCTTTTCGTGTGCTTTAAAGGCGATTCGAATCTACCTCCTGAAATCTGCTTCCTGCAATTCTGCCTTGACTTCAAATCCTCCTCTTTGCCTTCCCTCAATATATTTGTGGACGAGAGTTATCATTTATAACTCTGCAGGTTTGTGAATTGCAGTGCCCTGAAGCTCCATTTTACAACTCGCTTTTTTGGGAGCTGGCCGCAAAAGCGCGGGATGGCTTCAGACCCTGTTCTGGTTCAGGGGGGCAGGCTGAGCCTGTGGTTAATTCTTCTTCCTGATGGGAAAATAGAGTGACCTGTGCCTGTCCCAACACCAAGAGCTAGTCTCTCTTTGGTTCCCCGTCTTCCCGTTCATCCTCATGACAAATTGCAACCTGTACGGAACAGGAGGTTAAAGGTGCTGATGCTCCAAATAGGGAGATTGCTAGTAAAGTGGCTGGAATGGCGAACCCGAGCACAAGGAGATGAGCAATGAGGTGCGTTTTAGAAACCTTTCCCCATCACACGGTGTACCATCTTCTGGCTTTCTCATGCATGTTTTCGATGTAGGAAGAGGCCCTTGAACCTGGAGATTTGGGACCCATGGGATGGGTAGCACGCAGTATTACTTTAAAGGGTCTGCATTTGCTCACCCAACCTCACCAAACCTCTCAGCCCCAAGAGTGTCCACCCTTATGTCTCATCCAGCTGTGGGTCTAGATATGGTCAATCCAGGTTGCATCACAGCCCCTGAACGAATTGTGTAAGAATTTCTCTCTCTTTCACTGTCTTTGTTTCATGGGTTTTTAAAAGTAATTTATTTTTAGAATGGGGTTTAGCTGCTTTTCACGGCTGTGTTTATGCCGCTTTACACCCACTTGACACACTAACAGAGAGATATCAATACATAGGTTTTAAGATTATTACTAGTCAGATATATTCTTGTGCGGTGAATCGGGCGTGTTGAGTCCAGTTCTCTGAGCAAGGAGTAGGTCTTGTCTATTCCATATTGGGTTTATGGAACGGTATCTGAGCTAATTTGAAACTCTTGTTTTATGTATCACCCCACCTCACCTTTCCCGTTAAGCAGCCATAGTGTGTTTTCTGCATGTGTGACTCTGTTCTGTTTTGTAATTCAGTTCAAGTGTAACGGTTTTTACATTCCCTCTATAAGTGACACCTTATGAGAAGTGTCCTTTTCTGGGTGACTTATTTCCCTTAGAATCGTCGTACCTAAATCCACTCATCATGCTGCTACTAGCCTTATGACATTGATTTCATGGCTGAGTGATATTCCATTGTACATAAGGACCACAAATTTTTTATCCATTTTTCGCTTTCCTGGGATATTTAAGGTGGAATGAAGTGGAGGTCCTTGTCAACAGAGCAGCCCTAAACTTTGGGGTGCTTGTGTCTTGCTGATTTTCAATTTTCCCACTTTATACCCCCATGCGTGGAAGTTCCCTATGCTCTCTAAGCTGTGTTTTTTTGAAAGTTTCAGGACACACCGTACACTTCTCCAGAGTGGCTGTTGGCAATTTACATCCCGCCCATCAGTGTAGCAAGGCTCCCATTTCTCCATGGCGTGTTCTGCATTTCTGGTTTTGACACTTTTTTCAGCATGGCCCTTTTGACCGATGGGAAGCGAGACTTCTTTGTAGCGCTGATTTGCCTTTCCAGGTTGCTTGGTTGGCCAAAAAGGGCGTATGCGTTTTTTCCTGAATATATTCAGGAAAAAACGCATACGCCCTTTTTGGCCAAGGGCATCATTGTCAACGTTTTGCCGCTTTTCGTGTGCTTTAAAGGCGATTCGAATCTACCTCCTGAAATCTGCTTCCTGCAATTCTGCCTTGACTTCAAATCCTCCTCTTTGCCTTCCCTCAATATATTTGTGGACGAGAGTTATCATTTATAACTCTGCAGGTTTGTGAATTGCAGTGCCCTGAAGCTCCATTTTACAACTCGCTTTTTTGGGAGCTGGCCGCAAAAGCGCGGGATGGCTTCAGACCCTGTTCTGGTTCAGGGGGGCAGGCTGAGCCTGTGGTTAATTCTTCTTCCTGATGGGAAAATAGAGTGACCTGTGCCTGTCCCAACACCAAGAGCTAGTCTCTCTTTGGTTCCCCGTCTTCCCGTTCATCCTCATGACAAATTGCAACCTGTACGGAACAGGAGGTTAAAGGTGCTGATGCTCCAAATAGGGAGATTGCTAGTAAAGTGGCTGGAATGGCGAACCCGAGCACAAGGAGATGAGCAATGAGGTGCGTTTTAGAAACCTTTCCCCATCACACGGTGTACCATCTTCTGGCTTTCTCATGCATGTTTTCGATGTAGGAAGAGGCCCTTGAACCTGGAGATTTGGGACCCATGGGATGGGTAGCACGCAGTATTACTTTAAAGGGTCTGCATTTGCTCACCCAACCTCACCAAACCTCTCAGCCCCAAGAGTGTCCACCCTTATGTCTCATCCAGCTGTGGGTCTAGATATGGTCAATCCAGGTTGCATCACAGCCCCTGAACGAATTGTGTAAGAATTTCTCTCTCTTTCACTGTCTTTGTTTCATGGGTTTTTAAAAGTAATTTATTTTTAGAATGGGGTTTAGCTGCTTTTCACGGCTGTGTTTATGCCGCTTTACACCCACTTGACACACTAACAGAGAGATATCAATACATAGGTTTTAAGATTATTACTAGTCAGATATATTCTTGTGCGGTGAATCGGGCGTGTTGAGTCCAGTTCTCTGAGCAAGGAGTAGGTCTTGTCTATTCCATATTGGGTTTATGGAACGGTATCTGAGCTAATTTGAAACTCTTGTTTTATGTATCACCCCACCTCACCTTTCCCGTTAAGCAGCCATAGTGTGTTTTCTGCATGTGTGACTCTGTTCTGTTTTGTAATTCAGTTCAAGTGTAACGGTTTTTACATTCCCTCTATAAGTGACACCTTATGAGAAGTGTCCTTTTCTGGGTGACTTATTTCCCTTAGAATCGTCGTACCTAAATCCACTCATCATGCTGCTACTAGCCTTATGACATTGATTTCATGGCTGAGTGATATTCCATTGTACATAAGGACCACAAATTTTTTATCCATTTTTCGCTTTCCTGGGATATTTAAGGTGGAATGAAGTGGAGGTCCTTGTCAACAGAGCAGCCCTAAACTTTGGGGTGCTTGTGTCTTGCTGATTTTCAATTTTCCCACTTTATACCCCCATGCGTGGAAGTTCCCTATGCTCTCTAAGCTGTGTTTTTTTGAAAGTTTCAGGACACACCGTACACTTCTCCAGAGTGGCTGTTGGCAATTTACATCCCGCCCATCAGTGTAGCAAGGCTCCCATTTCTCCATGGCGTGTTCTGCATTTCTGGTTTTGACACTTTTTTCAGCATGGCCCTTTTGACCGATGGGAAGCGAGACTTCTTTGTAGCGCTGATTTGCCTTTCCAGGTTGCTTGGTTGGCCAAAAAGGGCGTATGCGTTTTTTCCTGAATATATTCAGGAAAAAACGCATACGCCCTTTTTGGCCAAGGGCATCATTGTCAACGTTTTGCCGCTTTTCGTGTGCTTTAAAGGCGATTCGAATCTACCTCCTGAAATCTGCTTCCTGCAATTCTGCCTTGACTTCAAATCCTCCTCTTTGCCTTCCCTCAATATATTTGTGGACGAGAGTTATCATTTATAACTCTGCAGGTTTGTGAATTGCAGTGCCCTGAAGCTCCATTTTACAACTCGCTTTTTTGGGAGCTGGCCGCAAAAGCGCGGGATGGCTTCAGACCCTGTTCTGGTTCAGGGGGGCAGGCTGAGCCTGTGGTTAATTCTTCTTCCTGATGGGAAAATAGAGTGACCTGTGCCTGTCCCAACACCAAGAGCTAGTCTCTCTTTGGTTCCCCGTCTTCCCGTTCATCCTCATGACAAATTGCAACCTGTACGGAACAGGAGGTTAAAGGTGCTGATGCTCCAAATAGGGAGATTGCTAGTAAAGTGGCTGGAATGGCGAACCCGAGCACAAGGAGATGAGCAATGAGGTGCGTTTTAGAAACCTTTCCCCATCACACGGTGTACCATCTTCTGGCTTTCTCATGCATGTTTTCGATGTAGGAAGAGGCCCTTGAACCTGGAGATTTGGGACCCATGGGATGGGTAGCACGCAGTATTACTTTAAAGGGTCTGCATTTGCTCACCCAACCTCACCAAACCTCTCAGCCCCAAGAGTGTCCACCCTTATGTCTCATCCAGCTGTGGGTCTAGATATGGTCAATCCAGGTTGCATCACAGCCCCTGAACGAATTGTGTAAGAATTTCTCTCTCTTTCACTGTCTTTGTTTCATGGGTTTTTAAAAGTAATTTATTTTTAGAATGGGGTTTAGCTGCTTTTCACGGCTGTGTTTATGCCGCTTTACACCCACTTGACACACTAACAGAGAGATATCAATACATAGGTTTTAAGATTATTACTAGTCAGATATATTCTTGTGCGGTGAATCGGGCGTGTTGAGTCCAGTTCTCTGAGCAAGGAGTAGGTCTTGTCTATTCCATATTGGGTTTATGGAACGGTATCTGAGCTAATTTGAAACTCTTGTTTTATGTATCACCCCACCTCACCTTTCCCGTTAAGCAGCCATAGTGTGTTTTCTGCATGTGTGACTCTGTTCTGTTTTGTAATTCAGTTCAAGTGTAACGGTTTTTACATTCCCTCTATAAGTGACACCTTATGAGAAGTGTCCTTTTCTGGGTGACTTATTTCCCTTAGAATCGTCGTACCTAAATCCACTCATCATGCTGCTACTAGCCTTATGACATTGATTTCATGGCTGAGTGATATTCCATTGTACATAAGGACCACAAATTTTTTATCCATTTTTCGCTTTCCTGGGATATTTAAGGTGGAATGAAGTGGAGGTCCTTGTCAACAGAGCAGCCCTAAACTTTGGGGTGCTTGTGTCTTGCTGATTTTCAATTTTCCCACTTTATACCCCCATGCGTGGAAGTTCCCTATGCTCTCTAAGCTGTGTTTTTTTGAAAGTTTCAGGACACACCGTACACTTCTCCAGAGTGGCTGTTGGCAATTTACATCCCGCCCATCAGTGTAGCAAGGCTCCCATTTCTCCATGGCGTGTTCTGCATTTCTGGTTTTGACACTTTTTTCAGCATGGCCCTTTTGACCGATGGGAAGCGAGACTTCTTTGTAGCGCTGATTTGCCTTTCCAGGTTGCTTGGTTGGCCAAAAAGGGCGTATGCGTTTTTTCCTGAATATATTCAGGAAAAAACGCATACGCCCTTTTTGGCCAAGGGCATCATTGTCAACGTTTTGCCGCTTTTCGTGTGCTTTAAAGGCGATTCGAATCTACCTCCTGAAATCTGCTTCCTGCAATTCTGCCTTGACTTCAAATCCTCCTCTTTGCCTTCCCTCAATATATTTGTGGACGAGAGTTATCATTTATAACTCTGCAGGTTTGTGAATTGCAGTGCCCTGAAGCTCCATTTTACAACTCGCTTTTTTGGGAGCTGGCCGCAAAAGCGCGGGATGGCTTCAGACCCTGTTCTGGTTCAGGGGGGCAGGCTGAGCCTGTGGTTAATTCTTCTTCCTGATGGGAAAATAGAGTGACCTGTGCCTGTCCCAACACCAAGAGCTAGTCTCTCTTTGGTTCCCCGTCTTCCCGTTCATCCTCATGACAAATTGCAACCTGTACGGAACAGGAGGTTAAAGGTGCTGATGCTCCAAATAGGGAGATTGCTAGTAAAGTGGCTGGAATGGCGAACCCGAGCACAAGGAGATGAGCAATGAGGTGCGTTTTAGAAACCTTTCCCCATCACACGGTGTACCATCTTCTGGCTTTCTCATGCATGTTTTCGATGTAGGAAGAGGCCCTTGAACCTGGAGATTTGGGACCCATGGGATGGGTAGCACGCAGTATTACTTTAAAGGGTCTGCATTTGCTCACCCAACCTCACCAAACCTCTCAGCCCCAAGAGTGTCCACCCTTATGTCTCATCCAGCTGTGGGTCTAGATATGGTCAATCCAGGTTGCATCACAGCCCCTGAACGAATTGTGTAAGAATTTCTCTCTCTTTCACTGTCTTTGTTTCATGGGTTTTTAAAAGTAATTTATTTTTAGAATGGGGTTTAGCTGCTTTTCACGGCTGTGTTTATGCCGCTTTACACCCACTTGACACACTAACAGAGAGATATCAATACATAGGTTTTAAGATTATTACTAGTCAGATATATTCTTGTGCGGTGAATCGGGCGTGTTGAGTCCAGTTCTCTGAGCAAGGAGTAGGTCTTGTCTATTCCATATTGGGTTTATGGAACGGTATCTGAGCTAATTTGAAACTCTTGTTTTATGTATCACCCCACCTCACCTTTCCCGTTAAGCAGCCATAGTGTGTTTTCTGCATGTGTGACTCTGTTCTGTTTTGTAATTCAGTTCAAGTGTAACGGTTTTTACATTCCCTCTATAAGTGACACCTTATGAGAAGTGTCCTTTTCTGGGTGACTTATTTCCCTTAGAATCGTCATACCTAAATCCACTCATCATGCTGCTACTAGCCTTAT
Organism: Balaenoptera physalus; assembly: GCF_965194825.1. NCBI lineage: Eukaryota > Metazoa > Chordata > Mammalia > Artiodactyla > Balaenopteridae > Balaenoptera > Balaenoptera physalus. The sequence goes on along the minus strand of NW_028125604.1, from coordinate 236,357 downwards.
GACATTGATTTCATGGCTGAGTGATATTCCATTGTACATAAGGACCACAAATTTTTTATCCATTTTTCGCTTTCCTGGGATATTTAAGGTGGAATGAAGTGGAGGTCCTTGTCAACAGAGCAGCCCTAAACTTTGGGGTGCTTGTGTCTTGCTGATTTTCAATTTTCCCACTTTATACCCCCATGCGTGGAAGTTCCCTATGCTCTCTAAGCTGTGTTTTTTTGAAAGTTTCAGGACACACCGTACACTTCTCCAGAGTGGCTGTTGGCAATTTACATCCCGCCCATCAGTGTAGCAAGGCTCCCATTTCTCCATGGCGTGTTCTGCATTTCTGGTTTTGACACTTTTTTCAGCATGGCCCTTTTGACCGATGGGAAGCGAGACTTCTTTGTAGCGCTGATTTGCCTTTCCAGGTTGCTTGGTTGGCCAAAAAGGGCGTATGCGTTTTTTCCTGAATATATTCAGGAAAAAACGCATACGCCCTTTTTGGCCAAGGGCATCATTGTCAACGTTTTGCCGCTTTTCGTGTGCTTTAAAGGCGATTCGAATCTACCTCCTGAAATCTGCTTCCTGCAATTCTGCCTTGACTTCAAATCCTCCTCTTTGCCTTCCCTCAATATATTTGTGGACGAGAGTTATCATTTATAACTCTGCAGGTTTGTGAATTGCAGTGCCCTGAAGCTCCATTTTACAACTCGCTTTTTTGGGAGCTGGCCGCAAAAGCGCGGGATGGCTTCAGACCCTGTTCTGGTTCAGGGGGGCAGGCTGAGCCTGTGGTTAATTCTTCTTCCTGATGGGAAAATAGAGTGACCTGTGCCTGTCCCAACACCAAGAGCTAGTCTCTCTTTGGTTCCCCGTCTTCCCGTTCATCCTCATGACAAATTGCAACCTGTACGGAACAGGAGGTTAAAGGTGCTGATGCTCCAAATAGGGAGATTGCTAGTAAAGTGGCTGGAATGGCGAACCCGAGCACAAGGAGATGAGCAATGAGGTGCGTTTTAGAAACCTTTCCCCATCACACGGTGTACCATCTTCTGGCTTTCTCATGCATGTTTTCGATGTAGGAAGAGGCCCTTGAACCTGGAGATTTGGGACCCATGGGATGGGTAGCACGCAGTATTACTTTAAAGGGTCTGCATTTGCTCACCCAACCTCACCAAACCTCTCAGCCCCAAGAGTGTCCACCCTTATGTCTCATCCAGCTGTGGGTCTAGATATGGTCAATCCAGGTTGCATCACAGCCCCTGAACGAATTGTGTAAGAATTTCTCTCTCTTTCACTGTCTTTGTTTCATGGGTTTTTAAAAGTAATTTATTTTTAGAATGGGGTTTAGCTGCTTTTCACGGCTGTGTTTATGCCGCTTTACACCCACTTGACACACTAACAGAGAGATATCAATACATAGGTTTTAAGATTATTACTAGTCAGATATATTCTTGTGCGGTGAATCGGGCGTGTTGAGTCCAGTTCTCTGAGCAAGGAGTAGGTCTTGTCTATTCCATATTGGGTTTATGGAACGGTATCTGAGCTAATTTGAAACTCTTGTTTTATGTATCACCCCACCTCACCTTTCCCGTTAAGCAGCCATAGTGTGTTTTCTGCATGTGTGACTCTGTTCTGTTTTGTAATTCAGTTCAAGTGTAACGGTTTTTACATTCCCTCTATAAGTGACACCTTATGAGAAGTGTCCTTTTCTGGGTGACTTATTTCCCTTAGAATCGTCGTACCTAAATCCACTCATCATGCTGCTACTAGCCTTATGACATTGATTTCATGGCTGAGTGATATTCCATTGTACATAAGGACCACAAATTTTTTATCCATTTTTCGCTTTCCTGGGATATTTAAGGTGGAATGAAGTGGAGGTCCTTGTCAACAGAGCAGCCCTAAACTTTGGGGTGCTTGTGTCTTGCTGATTTTCAATTTTCCCACTTTATACCCCCATGCGTGGAAGTTCCCTATGCTCTCTAAGCTGTGTTTTTTTGAAAGTTTCAGGACACACCGTACACTTCTCCAGAGTGGCTGTTGGCAATTTACATCCCGCCCATCAGTGTAGCAAGGCTCCCATTTCTCCATGGCGTGTTCTGCATTTCTGGTTTTGACACTTTTTTCAGCATGGCCCTTTTGACCGATGGGAAGCGAGACTTCTTTGTAGCGCTGATTTGCCTTTCCAGGTTGCTTGGTTGGCCAAAAAGGGCGTATGCGTTTTTTCCTGAATATATTCAGGAAAAAACGCATACGCCCTTTTTGGCCAAGGGCATCATTGTCAACGTTTTGCCGCTTTTCGTGTGCTTTAAAGGCGATTCGAATCTACCTCCTGAAATCTGCTTCCTGCAATTCTGCCTTGACTTCAAATCCTCCTCTTTGCCTTCCCTCAATATATTTGTGGACGAGAGTTATCATTTATAACTCTGCAGGTTTGTGAATTGCAGTGCCCTGAAGCTCCATTTTACAACTCGCTTTTTTGGGAGCTGGCCGCAAAAGCGCGGGATGGCTTCAGACCCTGTTCTGGTTCAGGGGGGCAGGCTGAGCCTGTGGTTAATTCTTCTTCCTGATGGGAAAATAGAGTGACCTGTGCCTGTCCCAACACCAAGAGCTAGTCTCTCTTTGGTTCCCCGTCTTCCCGTTCATCCTCATGACAAATTGCAACCTGTACGGAACAGGAGGTTAAAGGTGCTGATGCTCCAAATAGGGAGATTGCTAGTAAAGTGGCTGGAATGGCGAACCCGAGCACAAGGAGATGAGCAATGAGGTGCGTTTTAGAAACCTTTCCCCATCACACGGTGTACCATCTTCTGGCTTTCTCATGCATGTTTTCGATGTAGGAAGAGGCCCTTGAACCTGGAGATTTGGGACCCATGGGATGGGTAGCACGCAGTATTACTTTAAAGGGTCTGCATTTGCTCACCCAACCTCACCAAACCTCTCAGCCCCAAGAGTGTCCACCCTTATGTCTCATCCAGCTGTGGGTCTAGATATGGTCAATCCAGGTTGCATCACAGCCCCTGAACGAATTGTGTAAGAATTTCTCTCTCTTTCACTGTCTTTGTTTCATGGGTTTTTAAAAGTAATTTATTTTTAGAATGGGGTTTAGCTGCTTTTCACGGCTGTGTTTATGCCGCTTTACACCCACTTGACACACTAACAGAGAGATATCAATACATAGGTTTTAAGATTATTACTAGTCAGATATATTCTTGTGCGGTGAATCGGGCGTGTTGAGTCCAGTTCTCTGAGCAAGGAGTAGGTCTTGTCTATTCCATATTGGGTTTATGGAACGGTATCTGAGCTAATTTGAAACTCTTGTTTTATGTATCACCCCACCTCACCTTTCCCGTTAAGCAGCCATAGTGTGTTTTCTGCATGTGTGACTCTGTTCTGTTTTGTAATTCAGTTCAAGTGTAACGGTTTTTACATTCCCTCTATAAGTGACACCTTATGAGAAGTGTCCTTTTCTGGGTGACTTATTTCCCTTAGAATCGTCGTACCTAAATCCACTCATCATGCTGCTACTAGCCTTATGACATTGATTTCATGGCTGAGTGATATTCCATTGTACATAAGGACCACAAATTTTTTATCCATTTTTCGCTTTCCTGGGATATTTAAGGTGGAATGAAGTGGAGGTCCTTGTCAACAGAGCAGCCCTAAACTTTGGGGTGCTTGTGTCTTGCTGATTTTCAATTTTCCCACTTTATACCCCCATGCGTGGAAGTTCCCTATGCTCTCTAAGCTGTGTTTTTTTGAAAGTTTCAGGACACACCGTACACTTCTCCAGAGTGGCTGTTGGCAATTTACATCCCGCCCATCAGTGTAGCAAGGCTCCCATTTCTCCATGGCGTGTTCTGCATTTCTGGTTTTGACACTTTTTTCAGCATGGCCCTTTTGACCGATGGGAAGCGAGACTTCTTTGTAGCGCTGATTTGCCTTTCCAGGTTGCTTGGTTGGCCAAAAAGGGCGTATGCGTTTTTTCCTGAATATATTCAGGAAAAAACGCATACGCCCTTTTTGGCCAAGGGCATCATTGTCAACGTTTTGCCGCTTTTCGTGTGCTTTAAAGGCGATTCGAATCTACCTCCTGAAATCTGCTTCCTGCAATTCTGCCTTGACTTCAAATCCTCCTCTTTGCCTTCCCTCAATATATTTGTGGACGAGAGTTATCATTTATAACTCTGCAGGTTTGTGAATTGCAGTGCCCTGAAGCTCCATTTTACAACTCGCTTTTTTGGGAGCTGGCCGCAAAAGCGCGGGATGGCTTCAGACCCTGTTCTGGTTCAGGGGGGCAGGCTGAGCCTGTGGTTAATTCTTCTTCCTGATGGGAAAATAGAGTGACCTGTGCCTGTCCCAACACCAAGAGCTAGTCTCTCTTTGGTTCCCCGTCTTCCCATTCATCCTCATGACAAATTGCAACCTGTACGGAACAGGAGGTTAAAGGTGCTGATGCTCCAAATAGGGAGATTGCTAGTAAAGTGGCTGGAATGGCGAACCCGAGCACAAGGAGATGAGCAATGAGGTGCGTTTTAGAAACCTTTCCCCATCACACGGTGTACCATCTTCTGGCTTTCTCATGCATGTTTTCGATGTAGGAAGAGGCCCTTGAACCTGGAGATTTGGGACCCATGGGATGGGTAGCACGCAGTATTACTTTAAAGGGTCTGCATTTGCTCACCCAACCTCACCAAACCTCTCAGCCCCAAGAGTGTCCACCCTTATGTCTCATCCAGCTGTGGGTCTAGATATGGTCAATCCAGGTTGCATCACAGCCCCTGAACGAATTGTGTAAGAATTTCTCTCTCTTTCACTGTCTTTGTTTCATGGGTTTTTAAAAGTAATTTATTTTTAGAATGGGGTTTAGCTGCTTTTCACGGCTGTGTTTATGCCGCTTTACACCCACTTGACACACTAACAGAGAGATATCAATACATAGGTTTTAAGATTATTACTAGTCAGATATATTCTTGTGCGGTGAATCGGGCGTGTTGAGTCCAGTTCTCTGAGCAAGGAGTAGGTCTTGTCTATTCCATATTGGGTTTATGGAACGGTATCTGAGCTAATTTGAAACTCTTGTTTTATGTATCACCCCACCTCACCTTTCCCGTTAAGCAGCCATAGTGTGTTTTCTGCATGTGTGACTCTGTTCTGTTTTGTAATTCAGTTCAAGTGTAACGGTTTTTACATTCCCTCTATAAGTGACACCTTATGAGAAGTGTCCTTTTCTGGGTGACTTATTTCCCTTAGAATCGTCGTACCTAAATCCACTCATCATGCTGCTACTAGCCTTATGACATTGATTTCATGGCTGAGTGATATTCCATTGTACATAAGGACCACAAATTTTTTATCCATTTTTCGCTTTCCTGGGATATTTAAGGTGGAATGAAGTGGAGGTCCTTGTCAACAGAGCAGCCCTAAACTTTGGGGTGCTTGTGTCTTGCTGATTTTCAATTTTCCCACTTTATACCCCCATGCGTGGAAGTTCCCTATGCTCTCTAAGCTGTGTTTTTTTGAAAGTTTCAGGACACACCGTACACTTCTCCAGAGTGGCTGTTGGCAATTTACATCCCGCCCATCAGTGTAGCAAGGCTCCCATTTCTCCATGGCGTGTTCTGCATTTCTGGTTTTGACACTTTTTTCAGCATGGCCCTTTTGACCGATGGGAAGCGAGACTTCTTTGTAGCGCTGATTTGCCTTTCCAGGTTGCTTGGTTGGCCAAAAAGGGCGTATGCGTTTTTTCCTGAATATATTCAGGAAAAAACGCATACGCCCTTTTTGGCCAAGGGCATCATTGTCAACGTTTTGCCGCTTTTCGTGTGCTTTAAAGGCGATTCGAATCTACCTCCTGAAATCTGCTTCCTGCAATTCTGCCTTGACTTCAAATCCTCCTCTTTGCCTTCCCTCAATATATTTGTGGACGAGAGTTATCATTTATAACTCTGCAGGTTTGTGAATTGCAGTGCCCTGAAGCTCCATTTTACAACTCGCTTTTTTGGGAGCTGGCCGCAAAAGCGCGGGATGGCTTCAGACCCTGTTCTGGTTCAGGGGGGCAGGCTGAGCCTGTGGTTAATTCTTCTTCCTGATGGGAAAATAGAGTGACCTGTGCCTGTCCCAACACCAAGAGCTAGTCTCTCTTTGGTTCCCCGTCTTCCCGTTCATCCTCATGACAAATTGCAACCTGTACGGAACAGGAGGTTAAAGGTGCTGATGCTCCAAATAGGGAGATTGCTAGTAAAGTGGCTGGAATGGCGAACCCGAGCACAAGGAGATGAGCAATGAGGTGCGTTTTAGAAACCTTTCCCCATCACACGGTGTACCATCTTCTGGCTTTCTCATGCATGTTTTCGATGTAGGAAGAGGCCCTTGAACCTGGAGATTTGGGACCCATGGGATGGGTAGCACGCAGTATTACTTTAAAGGGTCTGCATTTGCTCACCCAACCTCACCAAACCTCTCAGCCCCAAGAGTGTCCACCCTTATGTCTCATCCAGCTGTGGGTCTAGATATGGTCAATCCAGGTTGCATCACAGCCCCTGAACGAATTGTGTAAGAATTTCTCTCTCTTTCACTGTCTTTGTTTCATGGGTTTTTAAAAGTAATTTATTTTTAGAATGGGGTTTAGCTGCTTTTCACGGCTGTGTTTATGCCGCTTTACACCCACTTGACACACTAACAGAGAGATATCAATACATAGGTTTTAAGATTATTACTAGTCAGATATATTCTTGTGCGGTGAATCGGGCGTGTTGAGTCCAGTTCTCTGAGCAAGGAGTAGGTCTTGTCTATTCCATATTGGGTTTATGGAACGGTATCTGAGCTAATTTGAAACTCTTGTTTTATGTATCACCCCACCTCACCTTTCCCGTTAAGCAGCCATAGTGTGTTTTCTGCATGTGTGACTCTGTTCTGTTTTGTAATTCAGTTCAAGTGTAACGGTTTTTACATTCCCTCTATAAGTGACACCTTATGAGAAGTGTCCTTTTCTGGGTGACTTATTTCACTTAGAATCGTCGTACCTAAATCCACTCATCATGCTGCTACTAGCCTTATGACATTGATTTCATGGCTGAGTGATATTCCATTGTACATAAGGACCACAAATTTTTTATCCATTTTTCGCTTTCCTGGGATATTTAAGGTGGAATGAAGTGGAGGTCCTTGTCAACAGAGCAGCCCTAAACTTTGGGGTGCTTGTGTCTTGCTGATTTTCAATTTTCCCACTTTATACCCCCATGCGTGGAAGTTCCCTATGCTCTCTAAGCTGTGTTTTTTTGAAAGTTTCAGGACACACCGTACACTTCTCCAGAGTGGCTGTTGGCAATTTACATCCCGCCCATCAGTGTAGCAAGGCTCCCATTTCTCCATGGCGTGTTCTGCATTTCTGGTTTTGACACTTTTTTCAGCATGGCCCTTTTGACCGATGGGAAGCGAGACTTCTTTGTAGCGCTGATTTGCCTTTCCAGGTTGCTTGGTTGGCCAAAAAGGGCGTATGCGTTTTTTCCTGAATATATTCAGGAAAAAACGCATACGCCCTTTTTGGCCAAGGGCATCATTGTCAACGTTTTGCCGCTTTTCGTGTGCTTTAAAGGCGATTCGAATCTACCTCCTGAAATCTGCTTCCTGCAATTCTGCCTTGACTTCAAATCCTCCTCTTTGCCTTCCCTCAATATATTTGTGGACGAGAGTTATCATTTATAACTCTGCAGGTTTGTGAATTGCAGTGCCCTGAAGCTCCATTTTACAACTCGCTTTTTTGGGAGCTGGCCGCAAAAGCGCGGGATGGCTTCAGACCCTGTTCTGGTTCAGGGGGGCAGGCTGAGCCTGTGGTTAATTCTTCTTCCTGATGGGAAAATAGAGTGACCTGTGCCTGTCCCAACACCAAGAGCTAGTCTCTCTTTGGTTCCCCGTCTTCCCGTTCATCCTCATGACAAATTGCAACCTGTACGGAACAGGAGGTTAAAGGTGCTGATGCTCCAAATAGGGAGATTGCTAGTAAAGTGGCTGGAATGGCGAACCCGAGCACAAGGAGATGAGCAATGAGGTGCGTTTTAGAAACCTTTCCCCATCACACGGTGTACCATCTTCTGGCTTTCTCATGCATGTTTTCGATGTAGGAAGAGGCCCTTGAACCTGGAGATTTGGGACCCATGGGATGGGTAGCACGCAGTATTACTTTAAAGGGTCTGCATTTGCTCACCCAACCTCACCAAACCTCTCAGCCCCAAGAGTGTCCACCCTTATGTCTCATCCAGCTGTGGGTCTAGATATGGTCAATCCAGGTTGCATCACAGCCCCTGAACGAATTGTGTAAGAATTTCTCTCTCTTTCACTGTCTTTGTTTCATGGGTTTTTAAAAGTAATTTATTTTTAGAATGGGGTTTAGCTGCTTTTCACGGCTGTGTTTATGCCGCTTTACACCCACTTGACACACTAACAGAGAGATATCAATACATAGGTTTTAAGATTATTACTAGTCAGATATATTCTTGTGCGGTGAATCGGGCGTGTTGAGTCCAGTTCTCTGAGCAAGGAGTAGGTCTTGTCTATTACATGTTGGGTTTATGGAACGGTATCTCAGCTAATTTGAAACCCTTGTTTTATGTATCACCCCACCTCACTTTTCCTGTTAAGCAGCCATAGTGTGTTTTCTGCATGTGTGACTCTGTTCTGTTTTGGAATTCAGTTCAAGTGTAATGGTTTTTACTTTCCCTGTATAAGTGATATCTTATGAGAAGTGTCCTTTTCTGGGTGACTTATTTCCCTTAGAATCGACGTACCTAAATCCACTCATCATGCTGCTACTAGCCTTATGACATTGATTTCATGGCTGAGTGATATTCCATTGTACATAAGGACCACAACTTCTTTATCCATTTTTCTCTTTCCTGGGATATTTAAGGTGGAATGAAGTGGAGGTCCTTGGCAACAGAGCAGCCCTAAACTTTGGTGTGCTTGTGTCTTGCTGATTTTTAATTTTCCCAATTTATACCCCCATGCGTGGAAGTGCCCTTAGCGCTCTAAGCTGTGTTTTTTAGATGTTTCAGGACACACTGTACCCTTCTCCAGCGTGGCTGTTGGCAATTTACATCCCGCCCATCAGCGTAGCAAGGCTCCCATTTCTCCATGGCCTGTCCTGCATTTCTGGTTTTGACACTTTTCTCAGCATGGCCCTTTTGACCGATGGGCAGCGAGACTTCTTTGTAGCGCTGATTTGCCTTTCCAGGTTGCTTGGTTGGCCAAAAAGGGCGTATGCGTTTTTTCCTGAATATATTCAGGAAAAAACGCATACGCCCTTTTTGGCCAAGGGCCTCATTGTCAACGTTTTGCTGCTTTTCATGTGCTTTAAAGGCGATTCGAATCTACCTCCTGAAATCTGTTTCCTGCAATTCTGCCTTGATTTCAAATCCTCTTCTTTGCCTTCCCTCAATATATTTGTGGACGAGAGTTATCATTTATAACTCTGCAGGTTTGTGAATTGCAGTGCCCTGAAGCTCCATTTTACAACTCGCTTTTTGGGAGCTGGCCGTAAAAGCGCAGGATGGTTTCAGGCCCTGTGCTGGTTCCGGGGGGCAGCTGAGCCTGTGGTTAATTCTTCTTCCTGATGGGAAAATAGAGTGACCTGTGCCTGTCCCAACACCTAGAGCTAGCCTCTCATTGGTTCCCCATCTTCCCATTCATCCTCAGGACAAATTGCAACCTGTACGGATCAGGAGGTTAAAGGTGCTGATGCTCCAAGTAGGGAGATTGCTAGTAAAGTGGCTGGAATGGCGAACCCGAGCACAAGGAGATGAGAAATGAGGTGCGTTTTAGGAACCTTTCCCCATCACACGGTGTACCATCTTCTGGGTTTCTCATGCATGTTTTCGATGTAGGAAGATGCCCTTGAACCTCGAGATTTGGGACCCATGCGATGGGTACCACGCAGTATTACTTTAAAGGGTCTGCGTTTGCTCACCCAGCCTCACCAAATCTCTCAGCCCCAAGAGTGTCCACCCTTATGTCTCATCCAGCTGTGGGTCTAGATATGGTCAATCCAGGTTCCATCACAGCCCCTGAACGAATTGTGTAAGAATTTCTCTCTCTTTCACTGTCTTTGTTTCATGGGTTTTTAAAAGTAATTTATTTTTATAATGGGGTTTAGCTGCTTTTCACGGCTGTGTTTATGCCACTTTACACCCACTTGACACACTAACAGAGAGATTTCAATACATAGGTTTTAAGATTATTACTAGTCAGATATATCCTTGTGTGGTGAATAGGGGGTGTTGAGTCCAGTTCTCTGAGCAAGGAGTAGGTCTTGTCTATTACATGTTGGGTTTATGGAACTGTATCTCAGGTAATTTGAAACCCTTGTTTTACGTATCACCCCACCTCACCTTTCCTGTTAAGCAGCCATAGTGTGTTTTCTGCATGTGTGACTCTGTTCTGTTTTGGAATTCAGTTCAAGTGTAATGGTTTTTACTTTCCCTGTATAAGTGATATCTTATGAGAAGTGTCCTTTTCTGTGTGACTTATTTCACTTAGAATCGTCGTACCTAAATCCACTCATCATGCTGCTACTAGCCTTATGACATTGATTTCATGGCTGAGTGATATTCCATTGTACATAAGGACCACAACTTCTTTATCCATTTTTCTCTTTCCTGGGATATTTAAGGTGGAATGAAGTGGAGGTCCTTGGCAACAGAGCAGCCCTAAACTTTGGTGTGCTTGTGTCTTGCTGATTTTTAATTTTCCCAATTTATACCCCCATGCGTGGAAGTGCCCTTAGCGCTCTAAGCTGTGTTTTTTAGATGTTTCAGGACACACTGTACCCTTCTCCAGCGTGGCTGTTGGCAATTTACATCCCGCCCATCAGCGTAGCAAGGCTCCCATTTCTCCATGGCCTGTCCTGCATTTCTGGTTTTGACACTTTTCTCAGCATGGCCCTTTTGACCGATGGGAAGCGAGACTTCTTTGTAGCGCTGATTTGCCTTTCCAGGTTGCTTGGTTGGCCAAAAAGGGCGTATGCGTTTTTTCCTGAATATATTCAGGAAAAAACGCATACGCCCTTTTTGGCCAAGGGCCTCATTGTCAACGTTTTGCTGCTTTTCATGTGCTTTAAAGGCGATTCGAATCTACCTCCTGAAATCTGTTTCCTGCAATTCTGTCTTGATTTCAAATCCTCTTCTTTGCCTTCCCTCAATATATTTGTGGACGAGAGTTATCATTTATAACTCTGCAGGTTTGTGAATTGCAGTGCCCTGAAGCTCCATTTTACAACTCGCTTTTTGGGAGCTGGCCGTAAAAGCGCAGGATGGTTTCAGGCCCTGTGCTGGTTCCGGGGGGCAGCTGAGCCTGTGGTTAATTCTTCTTCCTGATGGGAAAATAGAGTGACCTGTGCCTGTCCCAACACCTAGAGCTAGCCTCTCATTGGTTCCCCATCTTCCCATTCATCCTCAGGACAAATTGCAACCTGTACGGATCAGGAGGTTAAAGGTGCTGATGCTCCAAGTAGGGAGATTGCTAGTAAAGTGGCTGGAATGGCGAACCCGAGCACAAGGAGATGAGAAATGAGGTGCGTTTTAGGAACCTTTCCCCATCACACGGTGTACCATCTTCTGGGTTTCTCATGCATGTTTTCGATGTAGGAAGATGCCCTTGAACCTCGAGATTTGGGACCCATGCGATGGGTACCACGCAGTATTACTTTAAAGGGTCTGCGTTTGCTCACCCAGCCTCACCAAATCTCTCAGACCCAAGAGTGTCCACCCTTATGTCTCATCCAGCTGTGGGTCTAGATATGGTCAATCCAGGTTCCATCACAGCCCCTGAACGAATTGTGTAAGAATTTCTCTCTCTTTCACTGTCTTTGTTTCATGGGTTTTTAAAAGTAATTTATTTTTATAATGGGGTTTAGCTGCTTTTCACGGCTGTGTTTATGCCACTTTACACCCACTTGACACACTAAAAGAGAGATTTCAATACATAGGTTTTAAGATTATTACTAGTCAGATATATCCTTGTGTGGTGAATAGGGGGTGTTGAGTCCAGTTCTCTGAGCAAGGAGTAGGTCTTGTCTATTACATGTTGGGTTTATGGAACTGTATCTCAGGTAATTTGAAACCCTTGTTTTATGTATCACCCCACCTCACCTTTCCTGTTAAGCAGCCATAGTGTGTTTTCTGCATGTGTGACTCTGTTCTGTTTTGGAATTCAGTTCAAGTGTAATGGTTTTTACTTTCCCTGTATAAGTGATATCTTATGAGAAGTGTCCTTTTCTGTGTGACTTATTTCACTTAGAATCGTCGTACCTAAATCCACTCATCATGCTGCTACTAGCCTTATGACATTGATTTCATGGCTGAGTGATATTCCATTGTACATAAGGACCACAACTTCTTTATCCATTTTTCTCTTTCCTGGGATATTTAAGGTGGAATGAAGTGGAGGTCCTTGGCAACAGAGCAGCCCTAAACTTTGGTGTGCTTGTGTCTTGCTGATTTTTAATTTTCCCAATTTATACCCCCATGCGTGGAAGTGCCCTTAGCGCTCTAAGCTGTGTTTTTTAGATGTTTCAGGACACACGGTACCCTTCTCCAGCGTGGCTGTTGGCAATTTACATCCCGCCCATCAGCGTAGCAAGGCTCCCATTTCTCCATGGCCTGTCCTGCATTTCTGGTTTTGACACTTTTCTCAGCATGGCCCTTTTTACCGATGGGAAGCGAGACTTCTTTGTAGCGCTGATTTGCCTTTCCAGGTTGCTTGGTTGGCCAAAAAGGGCGTATGCGTTTTTTCCTGAATATATTCAGGAAAAAACGCATACGCCCTTTTTGGCCAAGGGCCTCATTGTCAACGTTTTGCTGCTTTTCATGTGCTTTAAAGGCGATTCGAATCTACCTCCTGAAATCTGTTTCCTGCAATTCTGCCTTGATTTCAAATCCTCTTCTTTGCCTTCCCTCAATATATTTGTGGACGAGAGTTATCATTTATAACTCTGCAGGTTTGTGAATTGCAGTGCCCTGAAGCTCCATTTTACAACTCGCTTTTTGGGAGCTGGCCGTAAAAGCGCAGGATGGTTTCAGGCCCTGTGCTGGTTCCAGGGGGCAGCTGAGCCTGTGGTTAATTCTTCTTCCTGATGGGAAAATAGAGTGACCTGTGCCTGTCCCAACACCTAGAGCTAGCCTCTCATTGGTTCCCCATCTTCCCATTTATCCTCAGGACAAATTGCAACCTGTACGGATCAGGAGGTTAAAGGTGCTGATGCTCCAAGTAGGGAGATTGCTAGTAAAGTGGCTGGAATGGCGAACCCGAGCACAAGGAGATGAGAAATGAGGTGCGTTTTAGGAACCTTTCCCCATCACACGGTGTACCATCTTCTGGGTTTCTCATGCATGTTTTCGATGTAGGAAGATGCCCTTGAACCTCGAGATTTGGGACCCATGCGATGGGTACCACGCAGTATTACTTTAAAGGGTCTGCGTTTGCTCACCCAGCCTCACCAAGTCTCTCAGCCCCAAGAGTGTCCACCCTTATGTCTCATCCAGCTGTGGGTCTAGATATGGTCAATCCAGGTTCCATCACAGCCCCTGAACGAATTGTGTAAGAATTTCTCTCTCTTTCACTGTCTTTGTTTCATGGGTTTTTAAAAGTAATTTATTTTTATAATGGGGTTTAGCTGCTTTTCACGGCTGTGTTTATGCCACTTTACACCCACTTGACACACTAACAGAGAGATTTCAATACATAGGTTTTAAGATTATTACTAGTCAGATATATCCTTGTGTGGTGAATAGGGGGTGTTGAGTCCAGTTCTCTGAGCAAGGAGTAGGTCTTGTCTATTACATGTTGGGTTTATGGAACTGTATCTCAGGTAATTTGAAACCCTTGTTTTATGTATCACCCCACCTCACCTTTCCTGTTAAGCAGCCATAGTGTGTTTTCTGCATGTGTGACTCTGTTCTGTTTTGGAATTCAGTTCAAGTGTAATGGTTTTTACTTTCCCTGTATAAGTGATATCTTATGAGAAGTGTCCTTTTCTGTGTGACTTATTTCACTTAGAATCGTCGTACCTAAATCCACTCATCATGCTGCTACTAGCCTTATGACATTGATTTCATGGCTGAGTGATATTCCATTGTACATAAGGACCACAACTTCTTTATCCATTTTTCTCTTTCCTGGGATATTTATGGTGGAATGAAGTGGAGGTCCTTGGCAACAGAGCAGCCCTAAACTTTGGTGTGCTTGTGTCTTGCTGATTTTTAATTTTCCCAATTTATACCCCCATGTGTGGAAGTGCCCTATGCGCTCTAAGCTGTGTTTTTTAGATGTTTCAGGACACACCGTACCCTTCTCCAGCGTGGCTGTTGGCAATTTACATTCCGCCCATCAGCGTAGCAAGGCTCCCATTTCTCCATGGCCTGTTCTGCATTTCTGGTTTTGACACTTTTCTCAGCATGGCCCTTTTGACCGATGGGCAGCGAGACTTCTTTGTAGCGCTGATTTGCCTTTCCAGGTTGCTTGGTTGGCCAAAAAGGGCGTATGCGTTTTTTCCTGAATATATTCAGGAAAAAACGCATACGCCCTTTTTGGCCAAGGGCATCATTGTCAACGTTTTGCCGCTTTTCATGTGCTTTAAAGGCGATTCGAATCTACCTCCTGAAATCTGTTTCCTGCAATTCTGCCTTGATTTCAAATCCTCTTCTTTGCCTTCCCTCAATATATTTGTGGACGAGAGTTATCATTTATAACTCTGCAGGTTTGTGAATTGCAGTGCCCTGAAGCTCCATTTTACAACTTGCTTTTTTGGGAGCTGGCCGCAAAAGCGCAGGATGGCTTCAGGCCCTGTTCTGGTTCTGGGGGGCAGGCTGAACCTGTGGATAATTCTTCTTCCTGATGGGAAAATAGAGTGACCTGTGTCTGTCCCAATACCAAGAGCTAGTCTCTCATTGCTTCCCCGTCTTCCCGTTCATCCTCAGGACAAAGTGCAACCTGTACGGAACAGGAGGTTAAAGGTGCTGATACTCCAAGTAGGGAGATTGCTAGTAAAGTGGCTGGAATTGCGAACCCGAGCTCAAGGAGATGACAAATGAGGTGCGTTTTAGAAAGCTTTCCCCATCACACGGTGTACCATCTGCTGGGTTTCTCATGCATGTTTTCGATGTAGGAAGATGCCCTTGAACCTGGAGATTTGGGACACATGGGATGGGTACCACACAGTATTACTTTAAAGGGTCTGCGTTTGCTCACCCAACCTCACCAAACCTCTCAGCCCCAAGAGTGTCCACCCTTATGTCTCATCCAGCTGTGGGTCTAGATATGGTCAATCCGGGTTGCATCACAGCACCTGAACGAATTGTGTAAGAATTTCTCTCTCTTTCTCTGTCTTTGTTTCATGGGTTTTTAAAAGTAATTTATTTTTATAATGGGGTTTACCTGCTTTTCACTGCTGTGTTTATGACGCTTTACACCCACTTGACACACTAACAGAGAGATTTCAATACATAGGTTTTAAGATTATTACTAGTCAGATATATCCTTGTGTGGTGAATAGGGGGTGTTAAATCCAGTTCTCTGAGCAAGGAGTAGGTCTTGTCTATTACATGTTGGGTTTATGGAACGGTATCTCAGCTAATTTGAAACCCTTGTTTTATGTATCACCCCACCTCACTTTTCCTGTTAAGCAGCCATAGTGTGTTTTCTGCATGTGTGACTCTGTTCTGTTTTGGAATTCAGTTCAAGTGTAATGGTTTTTACTTTCCCTGTATAAGTGATATCTTATGAGAAGTGTCCTTTTCTGTGTGACTTATTTCACTTAGAATCGACGTACCTAAATCCACTCATCATGCTGCTACTAGCCTTATGACATTGATTTCATGGCTGAGTGATATTCCATTGTACATAAGGACCACAACTTCTTTATCCATTTTTCTCTTTCCTGGGATATTTAAGGTGGAATGAAGTGGAGGTCCTTGGCAACAGAGCAGCCCTAAACTTTGGTGTGCTTGTGTCTTGCTGATTTTTAATTTTCCCAATTTATACCCCCATGCGTGGAAGTGCCCTTAGCGCTCTAAGCTGTGTTTTTTAGATGTTTCAGGACACACTGTACCCTTCTCCAGCGTGGCTGTTGGCAATTTACATCCCGCCCATCAGCGTAGCAAGGCTCCCATTTCTCCATGGCCTGTCCTGCATTTCTGGTTTTGACACTTTTCTCAGCATGGCTTTTTTGACCGATGGGAAGCGAGACTTCTTTGTAGCGCTGATTTGCCTTTCCAGGTTGCTTGGTTGGCCAAAAAGGGCGTATGCGTTTTTTCCTGAATATATTCAGGAAAAAACGCATACGCCCTTTTTGGCCAAGGGCCTCATTGTCAACGTTTTGCTGCTTTTCATGTGCTTTAAAGGCGATTCGAATCTACCTCCTGAAATCTGTTTCCTGCAATTCTGCCTTGATTTCAAATCCTCTTCTTTGCCTTCCCTCAATATATTTGTGGACGAGAGTTATCATTTATAACTCTGCAGGTTTGTGAATTGCAGTGCCCTGAAGCTCCATTTTACAACTCGCTTTTTGGGAGCTGGCCGTAAAAGCGCAGGATGGTTTCAGGCCCTGTGCTGGTTCCGGGGGGCAGCTGAGCCTGTGGTTAATTCTTCTTCCTGATGGGAAAATAGAGTGACCTGTGCCTGTCCCAACACCTAGAGCTAGCCTCTCATTGGTTCCCCATCTTCCCATTCATCCTCAGGACAAATTGCAACCTGTACGGAACAGGAGGTTAAAGGTGCTGATGCTCCAAGTAGGGAGATTGCTAGTAAAGTGGCTGGAATGGCGAACCCGAGCACAAGGAGATGAGAAATGAGGTGCGTTTTAGGAACCTTTCCCCATCACACGGTGTACCATCTTCTGGGTTTCTCATGCATGTTTTCCATGTAGGAAGATGCCCTTGAACCTCGAGATTTGGGACCCATGCGATGGGTACCACGCAGTATTACTTTAAAGGGTCTGCGTTTGCTCACCCAGCCTCACCAAATCTCTCAGCCCCAAGAGTGTCCACCCTTATGTCTCATCCAGCTGTGGGTCTAGATATGGTCAATCCAGGTTCCATCACAGCCCCTGAACGAATTGTGTAAGAATTTCTCTCTCTTTCACTGTCTTTGTTTCATGGGTTTTTAAAAGTAATTTATTTTTATAATGGGGTTTAGCTGCTTTTCACGGCTGTGTTTATGCCGCTTTACACCCACTTGACACACTAACAGAGAGATTTCAATACATAGGTTTTAAGATTATTACTAGTCAGATATATCCTTGTGTGGTGAATAGGGGGTGTTGAGTCCAGTTCTCTGAGCAAGGAGTAGGTCTTGTCTATTACATGTTGGGTTTATGGAACGGTATCTCAGGTAATTTGAAACCCTTGTTTTATGTATCACCCCACCTCACCTTTCCTGTTAAGCAGCCATAGTGTGTTTTCTGCATGTGTGACTCTGTTCTGTTTTGGAATTCAGTTCAAGTGTAATGGTTTTTACTTTCCCTGTATAAGTGATATCTTATGAGAAGTGTCCTTTTCTGTGTGACTTATTTCACTTAGAATCGTCGTACCTAAATCCACTCATCATGCTGCTACTAGCCTTATGACATTGATTTCATGGCTGAGTGATATTCCATTGTACATAAGGACCACAACTTCTTTATCCATTTTTCTCTTTCCTGGGATATTTATGGTGGAATGAAGTGGAGGTCCTTGGCAACAGAGCAGCCCTAAACTTTGGTGTGCTTGTGTCTTGCTGATTTTTAATTTTCCCAATTTATACCCCCATGTGTGGAAGTGCCCTATGCGCTCTAAGCTGTGTTTTTTAGATGTTTCAGGACACACCGTACCCTTCTCCAGCGTGGCTGTTGGCAATTTACATTCCGCCCATCAGCGTAGCAAGGCTCCCATTTCTCCATGGCCTGTTCTGCATTTCTGGTTTTGACACTTTTCTCAGCATGGCCCTTTTGACCGATGGGCAGCGAGACTTCTTTGTAGCGCTGATTTGCCTTTCCAGGTTGCTTGGTTGGCCAAAAAGGGCGTATGCGTTTTTTCCTGAATATATTCAGGAAAAAACGCATACGCCCTTTTTGGCCAAGGGCATCATTGTCAACGTTTTGCCGCTTTTCATGTGCTTTAAAGGCGATTCGAATCTACCTCCTGAAATCTGTTTCCTGCAATTCTGCCTTGATTTCAAATCCTCTTCTTTGCCTTCCCTCAATATATTTGTGGACGAGAGTTATCATTTATAACTCTGCAGGTTTGTGAATTGCAGTGCCCTGAAGCTCCATTTTACAACTTGCTTTTTTGGGAGCTGGCCGCAAAAGCGCAGGATGGCTTCAGGCCCTGTTCTGGTTCTGGGGGGCAGGCTGAACCTGTGGATAATTCTTCTTCCTGATGGGAAAATAGAGTGACCTGTGTCTGTCCCAATACCAAGAGCTAGTCTCTCATTGCTTCCCCGTCTTCCCGTTCATCCTCAGGACAAAGTGCAACCTGTACGGAACAGGAGGTTAAAGGTGCTGATACTCCAAGTAGGGAGATTGCTAGTAAAGTGGCTGGAATTGCGAACCCGAGCTCAAGGAGATGACAAATGAGGTGCGTTTTAGAAAGCTTTCCCCATCACACGGTGTACCATCTGCTGGGTTTCTCATGCATGTTTTCGATGTAGGAAGATGCCCTTGAACCTGGAGATTTGGGACACATGGGATGGGTACCACACAGTATTACTTTAAAGGGTCTGCGTTTGCTCACCCAACCTCACCAAACCTCTCAGCCCCAAGAGTGTCCACCCTTATGTCTCATCCAGCTGTGGGTCTAGATATGGTCAATCCGGGTTGCATCACAGCACCTGAACGAATTGTGTAAGAATTTCTCTCTCTTTCTCTGTCTTTGTTTCATGGGTTTTTAAAAGTAATTTATTTTTATAATGGGGTTTACCTGCTTTTCACTGCTGTGTTTATGACGCTTTACACCCACTTGACACACTAACAGAGAGATTTCAATACATAGGTTTTAAGATTATTACTAGTCAGATATATCCTTGTGTGGTGAATAGGGGGTGTTAAATCCAGTTCTCTGAGCAAGGAGTAGGTCTTGTCTATTACATGTTGGGTTTATGGAACGGTATCTCAGCTAATTTGAAACCCTTGTTTTATGTATCACCCCACCTCACTTTTCCTGTTAAGCAGCCATAGTGTGTTTTCTGCATGTGTGACTCTGTTCTGTTTTGGAATTCAGTTCAAGTGTAATGGTTTTTACTTTCCCTGTATAAGTGATATCTTATGAGAAGTGTCCTTTTCTGTGTGACTTATTTCACTTAGAATCGACGTACCTAAATCCACTCATCATGCTGCTACTAGCCTTATGACATTGATTTCATGGCTGAGTGATATTCCATTGTACATAAGGACCACAACTTCTTTATCCATTTTTCTCTTTCCTGGGATATTTAAGGTGGAATGAAGTGGAGGTCCTTGGCAACAGAGCAGCCCTAAACTTTGGTGTGCTTGTGTCTTGCTGATTTTTAATTTTCCCAATTTATACCCCCATGCGTGGAAGTGCCCTTAGCGCTCTAAGCTGTGTTTTTTAGATGTTTCAGGACACACTGTACCCTTCTCCAGCGTGGCTGTTGGCAATTTACATCCCGCCCATCAGCGTAGCAAGGCTCCCATTTCTCCATGGCCTGTCCTGCATTTCTGGTTTTGACACTTTTCTCAGCATGGCTTTTTTGACCGATGGGAAGCGAGACTTCTTTGTAGCGCTGATTTGCCTTTCCAGGTTGCTTGGTTGGCCAAAAAGGGCGTATGCGTTTTTTCCTGAATATATTCAGGAAAAAACGCATACGCCCTTTTTGGCCAAGGGCCTCATTGTCAACGTTTTGCTGCTTTTCATGTGCTTTAAAGGCGATTCGAATCTACCTCCTGAAATCTGTTTCCTGCAATTCTGCCTTGATTTCAAATCCTCTTCTTTGCCTTCCCTCAATATATTTGTGGACGAGAGTTATCATTTATAACTCTGCAGGTTTGTGAATTGCAGTGCCCTGAAGCTCCATTTTACAACTCGCTTTTTGGGAGCTGGCCGTAAAAGCGCAGGATGGTTTCAGGCCCTGTGCTGGTTCCGGGGGGCAGCTGAGCCTGTGGTTAATTCTTCTTCCTGATGGGAAAATAGAGTGACCTGTGCCTGTCCCAACACCTAGAGCTAGCCTCTCATTGGTTCCCCATCTTCCCATTCATCCTCAGGACAAATTGCAACCTGTACGGAACAGGAGGTTAAAGGTGCTGATGCTCCAAGTAGGGAGATTGCTAGTAAAGTGGCTGGAATGGCGAACCCGAGCACAAGGAGATGAGAAATGAGGTGCGTTTTAGGAACCTTTCCCCATCACACGGTGTACCATCTTCTGGGTTTCTCATGCATGTTTTCCATGTAGGAAGATGCCCTTGAACCTCGAGATTTGGGACCCATGCGATGGGTACCACGCAGTATTACTTTAAAGGGTCTGCGTTTGCTCACCCAGCCTCACCAAATCTCTCAGCCCCAAGAGTGTCCACCCTTATGTCTCATCCAGCTGTGGGTCTAGATATGGTCAATCCAGGTTCCATCACAGCCCCTGAACGAATTGTGTAAGAATTTCTCTCTCTTTCACTGTCTTTGTTTCATGGGTTTTTAAAAGTAATTTATTTTTATAATGGGGTTTAGCTGCTTTTCACGGCTGTGTTTATGCCGCTTTACACCCACTTGACACACTAACAGAGAGATTTCAATACATAGGTTTTAAGATTATTACTAGTCAGATATATCCTTGTGTGGTGAATAGGGGGTGTTGAGTCCAGTTCTCTGAGCAAGGAGTAGGTCT
This sequence comes from Balaenoptera physalus, assembly GCF_965194825.1. Taxonomy (NCBI): domain Eukaryota; kingdom Metazoa; phylum Chordata; class Mammalia; order Artiodactyla; family Balaenopteridae; genus Balaenoptera; species Balaenoptera physalus. Next base: position 215,513 of record NW_028125604.1, on the reverse strand, counting down.
TGTCTATTACATGTTGGGTTTATGGAACGGTATCTCAGGTAATTTGAAACCCTTGTTTTATGTATCACCCCACCTCACCTTTCCTGTTAAGCAGCCATAGTGTGTTTTCTGCATGTGTGACTCTGTTCTGTTTTGGAATTCAGTTCAAGTGTAATGGTTTTTACTTTCCCTGTATAAGTGATATCTTATGAGAAGTGTCCTTTTCTGTGTGACTTATTTCACTTAGAATCGTCGTACCTAAATCCACTCATCATGCTGCTACTAGCCTTATGACATTGATTTCATGGCTGAGTGATATTCCATTGTACATAAGGACCACAACTTCTTTATCCATTTTTCTCTTTCCTGGGATATTTAAGGTGGAATGAAGTGGAGGTCCTTGGCAACAGAGCAGCCCTAAACTTTGGTGTGCTTGTGTCTTGCTGATTTTTAATTTTCCCAATTTATACCCCCATGCGTGGAAGTGCCCTATGCGCTCTAAGCTGTGTTTTTTAGATGTTTCAGGACACACCGTACCCTTCTCCAGCGTGGCTGTTGGCAATTTACATCCCGCCCATCAGCGTAGCAAGGCTCCCATTTCTCCATGGCCTGTTCTGCATTTCTGGTTTTGACACTTTTCTCAGCATGGCCCTTTTGACCGATGGGCAGCGAGACTTCTTTGTAGCGCTGATTTGCCTTTCCAGGTTGCTTGGTTGGCCAAAAAGGGCGTATGCGTTTTTTCCTGAATATATTCAGGAAAAAACGCATACGCCCTTTTTGGCCAAGGGCATCATTGTCAACGTTTTGCCGCTTTTCATGTGCTTTAAAGGCGATTCGAATCTACCTCCTGAAATCTGTTTCCTGCAATTCTGCCTTGATTTCAAATCCTCTTCTTTGCCTTCCCTCAATATATTTGTGGACGAGAGTTATCATTTATAACTCTGCAGGTTTGTGAATTGCAGTGCCCTGAAGCTCCATTTTACAACTTGCTTTTTTGGGAGCTGGCCGCAAAAGCGCAGGATGGCTTCAGGCCCTGTTCTGGTTCTGGGGGGCAGGCTGAGCCTGTGGATAATTCTTCTTCCTGATGGGAAAATAGAGTGACCTGTGTCTGTCCCAATACCAAGAGCTAGTCTCTCATTGCTTCCCCGTCTTCCCGTTCATCCTCAGGACAAATTGCAACCTGTACGGAACAGGAGGTTAAAGGTGCTGATACTCCAAGTAGGGAGATTGCTAGTAAAGTGGCTGGAATTGCGAACCCGAGCTCAAGGAGATGACAAATGAGGTGCGTTTTAGAAAGCTTTCCCCATCACACGGTGTACCATCTTCTGGGTTTCTCATGCATGTTTTCGATGTAGGAAGATGCCCTTGAACCTGGAGATTTGGGACACATGGGATGGGTACCACACAGTATTACTTTAAAGGGTCTGCGTTTGCTCACCCAACCTCACCAAACCTCTCAGCCCCAAGAGTGTCCACCCTTATGTCTCATCCAGCTGTGGGTCTAGATATGGTCAATCCGGGTTGCATCACAGCCCCTGAACGAATTGTGTAAGAATTTCTCTCTCTTTCTCTGTCTTTGTTTCATGGGTTTTTAAAAGTAATTTATTTTTATAATGGGGTTTACCTGCTTTTCACTGCTGTGTTTATGCCGCTTTACACCCACTTGACACACTAACAGAGAGATTTCAATACATAGGTTTTAAGATTATTACTAGTCAGATATATCCTTGTGTGGTGAATAGGGGGTGTTAAGTCCAGTTCTCTGAGCAAGGAGTAGGTCTTGTCTATTACATGTTGGGTTTATGGAACGGTATCTCAGCTAATTTGAAACCCTTGTTTTATGTATCACCCCACCTCACTTTTCCTGTTAAGCAGCCATAGTGTGTTTTCTGCATGTGTGACTCTGTTCTGTTTTGGAATTCAGTTCAAGTGTAATGGTTTTTACTTTCCCTGTATAAGTGATATCTTATGAGAAGTGTCCTTTTCTGTGTGACTTATTTCACTTAGAATCGACGTACCTAAATCCACTCATCATGCTGCTACTAGCCTTATGACATTGATTTCATGGCTGAGTGATATTCCATTGTACATAAGGACCACAACTTCTTTATCCATTTTTCTCTTTCCTGGGATATTTAAGGTGGAATGAAGTGGAGGTCCTTGGCAACAGAGCAGCCCTAAACTTTGGTGTGCTTGTGTCTTGCTGATTTTTAATTTTCCCAATTTATACCCCCATGCGTGGAAGTGCCCTATGCGCTCTAAGCTGTGTTTTTTAGATGTTTCAGGACACACCGTACCCTTCTCCAGCGTGGCTGTTGGCAATTTACATTCCGCCCATCAGCGTAGCAAGGCTCCCATTTCTCCATGGCCTGTTCTGCATTTCTGGTTTTGACACTTTTCTCAGCATGGCCCTTTTGACCGATGGGCAGCGAGACTTCTTTGTAGCGCTGATTTGCCTTTCCAGGTTGCTTGGTTGGCCAAAAAGGGCGTATGCGTTTTTTCCTGAATATATTCAGGAAAAAACGCATACGCCCTTTTTGGCCAAGGGCATCATTGTCAACGTTTTGCCGCTTTTCATGTGCTTTAAAGGCGATTCGAACCTACCTCCTGAAATCTGTTTCCTGCAATTCTGCCTTGATTTCAAATCCTCTTCTTTGCCTTCCCTCAATATATTTGTGGACGAGAGTTATCATTTATAACTCTGCAGGTTTGTGAATTGCAGTGCCCTGAAGCTCCATTTTACAACTTGCTTTTTTGGGAGCTGGCCGCAAAAGCGCAGGATGGCTTCAGGCCCTGTTCTGGTTCTGGGGGGCAGGCTGAGCCTGTGGATAATTCTTCTTCCTGATGGGAAAATAGAGTGACCTGTGTCTGTCCCAATACCAAGAGCTAGTCTCTCATTGCTTCCCCGTCTTCCCGTTCATCCTCAGGACAAATTGCAACCTGTACGGAACAGGAGGTTAAAGGTGCTGATACTCCAAGTAGGGAGATTGCTAGTAAAGTGGCTGGAATTGCGAACCCGAGCTCAAGGAGATGACAAATGATGTGCGTTTTAGAAAGCTTTCCCCATCACACGGTGTACCATCTTCTTGGTTTCTCATGCATGTTTTCGATGTAGGAAGATGCCCTTGAACCTGGAGATTTGGGACACATGGGATGGGTACCACACAGTATTACTTTAAAGGGTCTGCGTTTGCTCACCCAACCTCACCAAACCTCTCAGCCCCAAGAGTGTCCACCCTTATGTCTCATCCAGCTGTGGGTCTAGATATGGTCAATCCGGGTTGCATCACAGCCCCTGAACGAATTGTGTAAGAATTTCTCTCTCTTTCTCTGTCTTTGTTTCATGGGTTTTTAAAAGTAATTTATTTTTATAATGGGGTTTACCTGCTTTTCACTGCTGTGTTTATGCCGCTTTACACCCACTTGACACACTAACAGAGAGATTTCAATACATAGTTTTTAAGATTATTACTAGTCAGATATATCCTTGTGTGGTGAATAGGGGGTGTTAAGTCCAGTTCTCTGAGCAAGGAGTAGGTCTTGTCTATTACATGTTGGGTTTATGGAACGGTATCTCAGCTAATTTGAAACCCTTGTTTTATGTATCACCCCACCTCACTTTTCCTGTTAAGCAGCCATAGTGTGTTTTCTGCATGTGTGACTCTGTTCTGTTTTGGAATTCAGTTCAAGTGTAATGGTTTTTACTTTCCCTGTATAAGTGATATCTTATGAGAAGTGTCCTTTTCTGTGTGACTTATTTCACTTAGAATCGACGTACCTAAATCCACTCATCATGCTGCTACTAGCCTTATGACATTGATTTCATGGCTGAGTGATATTCCATTGTACATAAGGACCACAACTTCTTTATCCATTTTTCTCTTTCCTGGGATATTTAAGGTGGAATGAAGTGGAGGTCCTTGGCAACAGAGCAGCCCTAAACTTTGGTGTGCTTGTGTCTTGCTGATTTTTAATTTTCCCAATTTATACCCCCATGCGTGGAAGTGCCCTTAGCGCTCTAAGCTGTGTTTTTTAGATGTTTCAGGACACACTGTACCCTTCTCCAGTGTGGCTGTTGGCAATTTACATCCCGCCCATCAGCGTAGCAAGGCTCCCATTTCTCCATGGCCTGTCCTGCATTTCTGGTTTTGACACTTTTCTCAGCATGGCCCTTTTGACCGATGGGAAGCGAGACTTCTTTGTAGCGCTGATTTGCCTTTCCAGGTTGCTTGGTTGGCCAAAAAGGGCGTATGCGTTTTTTCCTGAATATATTCAGGAAAAAACGCATACGCCCTTTTTGGCCAAGGGCCTCATTGTCAACGTTTTGCTGCTTTTCATGTGCTTTAAAGGCGATTCGAATCTACCTCCTGAAATCTGTTTCCTGCAATTCTGCCTTGATTTCAAATCCTCTTCTTTGCCTTCCCTCAATATATTTGTGGACGAGAGTTATCATTTATAACTCTGCAGGTTTGTGAATTGCAGTGCCCTGAAGCTCCATTTTACAACTCGCTTTTTGGGAGCTGGCCGTAAAAGCGCAGGATGGTTTCAGGCCCTGTGCTGGTTCCGGGGGGCAGCTGAGCCTGTGGTTAATTCTTCTTCCTGATGGGAAAATAGAGTGACCTGTGCCTGTCCCAACACCTAGAGCTAGCCTCTCATTGGTTCCCCATCTTCCCCTTCATCCTCAGGACAAATTGCAACCTGTACGGAACAGGAGGTTAAAGGTGCTGATACTCCAAGTAGGGAGATTGCTAGTAAAGTGGCTGGAATTGCGAACCCGAGCTCAAGGAGATGACAAATGAGGTGCGTTTTAGAAAGCTTTCCCCATCACACGGTGTACCATCTTCTGGGTTTCTCATGCATGTTTTCGATGTAGGAAGATGCCCTTGAACCTGGAGATTTGGGACACATGGGATGGGTACCACACAGTATTACTTTAAAGGGTCTGCGTTTGCTCACCCAACCTCACCAAACCTCTCAGCCCCAAGAGTGTCCACCCTTATGTCTCATCCAGCTGTGGGTCTAGATATGGTCAATCCGGGTTGCATCACAGCCCCTGAACGAATTGTGTAAGAATTTCTCTCTCTTTCTCTGTCTTTGTTTCATGGGTTTTTAAAAGTAATTTATTTTTATAATGGGGTTTACCTGCTTTTCACTGCTGTGTTTATGCCGCTTTACACCCACTTGACACACTAACAGAGAGATTTCAATACATAGTTTTTAAGATTATTACTAGTCAGATATATCCTTGTGTGGTGAATAGGGGGTGTTAAGTCCAGTTCTCTGAGCAAGGAGTAGGTCTTGTCTATTACATGTTGGGTTTATGGAACGGTATCTCAGCTAATTTGAAACCCTTGTTTTATGTATCACCCCACCTCACTTTTCCTGTTAAGCAGCCATAGTGTGTTTTCTGCATGTGTGACTCTGTTCTGTTTTGGAATTCAGTTCAAGTGTAATGGTTTTTACTTTCCCTGTATAAGTGATATCTTATGAGAAGTGTCCTTTTCTGTGTGACTTATTTCACTTAGAATCGACGTACCTAAATCCACTCATCATGCTGCTACTAGCCTTATGACATTGATTTCATGGCTGAGTGATATTCCATTGTACATAAGGACCACAACTTCTTTATCCATTTTTCTCTTTCCTGGGATATTTAAGGTGGAATGAAGTGGAGGTCCTTGGCAACAGAGCAGCCCTAAACTTTGGTGTGCTTGTGTCTTGCTGATTTTTAATTTTCCCAATTTATACCCCCATGCGTGGAAGTGCCCTTAGCGCTCTAAGCTGTGTTTTTTAGATGTTTCAGGACACACTGTACCCTTCTCCAGCGTGGCTGTTGGCAATTTACATCCCGCCCATCAGCGTAGCAAGGCTCCCATTTCTCCATGGCCTGTCCTGCATTTCTGGTTTTGACACTTTTCTCAGCATGGCCCTTTTGACCGATGGGAAGCGAGACTTCTTTGTAGCGCTGATTTGCCTTTCCAGGTTGCTTGGTTGGCCAAAAAGGGCGTATGCGTTTTTTCCTGAATATATTCAGGAAAAAACGCATACGCCCTTTTTGGCCAAGGGCCTCATTGTCAACGTTTTGCTGCTTTTCATGTGCTTTAAAGGCGATTCGAATCTACCTCCTGAAATCTGTTTCCTGCAATTCTGCCTTGATTTCAAATCCTCTTCTTTGCCTTCCCTCAATATATTTGTGGACGAGAGTTATCATTTATAACTCTGCAGGTTTGTGAATTGCAGTGCCCTGAAGCTCCATTTTACAACTCGCTTTTTGGGAGCTGGCCGTAAAAGCGCAGGATGGTTTCAGGCCCTGTGCTGGTTCCGGGGGGCAGCTGAGCCTGTGGTTAATTCTTCTTCCTGATGGGAAAATAGAGTGACCTGTGCCTGTCCCAACACCTAGAGCTAGCCTCTCATTGGTTCCCCATCTTCCCATTCATCCTCAGGACAAATTGCAACCTGTACGGAACAGGAGGTTAAAGGTGCTGATGCTCCAAGTAGGGAGATTGCTAGTAAAGTGGCTGGAATGGCGAACCCGAGCACAAGGAGATGAGAAATGAGGTGCGTTTTAGGAACCTTTCCCCATCACACGGTGTACCATCTTCTGGGTTTCTCATGCATGTTTTCCATGTAGGAAGATGCCCTTGAACCTCGAGATTTGGGACCCATGCGATGGGTACCACGCAGTATTACTTTAAAGGGTCTGCGTTTGCTCACCCAGCCTCACCAAATCTCTCAGCCCCAAGAGTGTCCACCCTTATGTCTCATCCAGCTGTGGGTCTAGATATGGTCAATCCAGTTTCCATCACAGCCCCTGAACGAATTGTGTAAGAATTTCTCTCTCTTTCACTGTCTTTGTTTCATGGGTTTTTAAAAGTAATTTATTTTTATAATGGGGTTTAGCTGCTTTTCACGGCTGTGTTTATGCCACTTTACACCCACTTGACACACTAACAGAGAGATTTCAATACATAGGTTTTAAGATTATTACTAGTCAGATATATCCTTGTGTGGTGAATAGGGGGTGTTGAGTCCAGTTCTCTGAGCAAGGAGTAGGTCTTGTCTATTACATGTTGGGTTTATGGAACGGTATCTCAGGTAATTTGAAACCCTTGTTTTATGTATCACCCCACCTCACCTTTCCTGTTAAGCAGCCATAGTGTGTTTTCTGCATGTGTGACTCTGTTCTGTTTTGGAATTCAGTTCAAGTGTAATGGTTTTTACTTTCCCTGTATAAGTGATATCTTATGAGAAGTGTCCTTTTCTGTGTGACTTATTTCACTTAGAATCGTCGTACCTAAATCCACTCATCATGCTGCTACTAGCCTTATGACATTGATTTCATGGCTGAGTGATATTCCATTGTACATAAGGACCACAACTTCTTTATCCATTTTTCTCTTTCCTGGGATATTTAAGGTGGAATGAAGTGGAGGTCCTTGGCAACAGAGCAGCCCTAAACTTTGGTGTGCTTGTGTCTTGCTGATTTTTAATTTTCCCAATTTATACCCCCATGCGTGGAAGTGCCCTATGCGCTCTAAGCTGTGTTTTTTAGATGTTTCAGGACACACCGTACCCTTCTCCAGCGTGGCTGTTGGCAATTTACATTCCGCCCATCAGCGTAGCAAGGCTCCCATTTCTCCATGGCCTGTTCTGCATTTCTGGTTTTGACACTTTTCTCAGCATGGCCCTTTTGACCGATGGGCAGCGAGACTTCTTTGTAGCGCTGATTTGCCTTTCCAGGTTGCTTGGTTGGCCAAAAAGGGCGTATGCGTTTTTTCCTGAATATATTCAGGAAAAAACGCATACGCCCTTTTTGGCCAAGGGCATCATTGTCAACGTTTTGCCGCTTTTCATGTGCTTTAAAGGCGATTCGAATCTACCTCCTGAAATCTGTTTCCTGCAATTCTGCCTTGATTTCAAATCCTCTTCTTTGCCTTCCCTCAATATATTTGTGGACAAGAGTTATCATTTATAACTCTGCAGGTTTGTGAATTGCAGTGCCCTGAAGCTCCATTTTACAACTTGCTTTTTTGGGAGCTGGCCGCAAAAGCGCAGGATGGCTTCAGGCCCTGTTCTGGTTCTGGGGGGCAGGCTGAGCCTGTGGATAATTCTTCTTCCTGATGGGAAAATAGAGTGACCTGTGTCTGTCCCAATACCAAGAGCTAGTCTCTCATTGCTTCCCCGTCTTCCCGTTCATCCTCAGGACAAATTGCAACCTGTACGGAACAGGAGGTTAAAGGTGCTGATACTCCAAGTAGGGAGATTGCTAGTAAAGTGGCTGGAATTGCGAACCCGAGCTCAAGGAGATGACAAATGAGGTGCGTTTTAGAAAGCTTTCCCCATCACACGGTGTACCATCTTCTGGGTTTCTCATGCATGTTTTCGATGTAGGAAGATGCCCTTGAACCTGGAGATTTGGGACACATGGGATGGGTACCACACAGTATTACTTTAAAGGGTCTGCGTTTGCTCACCCAACCTCACCAAACCTCTCAGCCCCAAGAGTGTCCACCCTTATGTCTCATCCAGCTGTGGGTCTAGATATGGTCAATCCGGGTTGCATCACAGCCCCTGAACGAATTGTGTAAGAATTTCTCTCTCTTTCTCTGTCTTTGTTTCATGGGTTTTTAAAAGTAATTTATTTTTATAATGGGGTTTACCTGCTTTTCACTGCTGTGTTTATGCCGCTTTACACCCACTTGACACACTAACAGAGAGATTTCAATACATAGGTTTTAAGATTATTACTAGTCAGATATATCCTTGTGTGGTGAATAGGGGGTGTTAAGTCCAGTTCTCTGAGCAAGGAGTAGGTCTTGTCTATTACATGTTGGGTTTATGGAACGGTATCTCAGCTAATTTGAAACCCTTGTTTTATGTATCACCCCACCTCACTTTTCCTGTTAAGCAGCCATAGTGTGTTTTCTGCATGTGTGACTCTGTTCTGTTTTGGAATTCAGTTCAAGTGTAATGGTTTTTACTTTCCCTGTATAAGTGATATCTTATGAGAAGTGTCCTTTTCTGTGTGACTTATTTCACTTAGAATCGACGTACCTAAATCCACTCATCATGCTGCTACTAGCCTTATGACATTGATTTCATGGCTGAGTGATATTCCATTGTACATAAGGACCACAACTTCTTTATCCATTTTTCTCTTTCCTGGGATATTTAAGGTGGAATGAAGTGGAGGTCCTTGGCAACAGAGCAGCCCTAAACTTTGGTGTGCTTGTGTCTTGCTGATTTTTAATTTTCCCAATTTATACCCCCATGCGTGGAAGTGCCCTATGCGCTCTAAGCTGTGTTTTTTAGATGTTTCAGGACACACCGTACCCTTCTCCAGCGTGGCTGTTGGCAATTTACATTCCGCCCATCAGCGTAGCAAGGCTCCCATTTCTCCATGGCCTGTTCTGCATTTCTGGTTTTGACACTTTTCTCAGCATGGCCCTTTTGACCGATGGGCAGCGAGACTTCTTTGTAGCGCTGATTTGCCTTTCCAGGTTGCTTGGTTGGCCAAAAAGGGCGTATGCGTTTTTTCCTGAATATATTCAGGAAAAAACGCATACGCCCTTTTTGGCCAAGGGCATCATTGTCAACGTTTTGCCGCTTTTCATGTGCTTTAAAGGCGATTCGAACCTACCTCCTGAAATCTGTTTCCTGCAATTCTGCCTTGATTTCAAATCCTCTTCTTTGCCTTCCCTCAATATATTTGTGGACGAGAGTTATCATTTATAACTCTGCAGGTTTGTGAATTGCAGTGCCCTGAAGCTCCATTTTACAACTTGCTTTTTTGGGAGCTGGCCGCAAAAGCGCAGGATGGCTTCAGGCCCTGTTCTGGTTCTGGGGGGCAGGCTGAGCCTGTGGATAATTCTTCTTCCTGATGGGAAAATAGAGTGACCTGTGTCTGTCCCAATACCAAGAGCTAGTCTCTCATTGCTTCCCCGTCTTCCCGTTCATCCTCAGGACAAATTGCAACCTGTACGGAACAGGAGGTTAAAGGTGCTGATACTCCAAGTAGGGAGATTGCTAGTAAAGTGGCTGGAATTGCGAACCCGAGCTCAAGGAGATGACAAATGATGTGCGTTTTAGAAAGCTTTCCCAATCACACGGTGTACCATCTTCGGGGTTTCTCATGCATGTTTTCGATGTAGGAAGATGCCCTTGAACCTGGAGATTTGGGACACATGGGATGGGTACCACACAGTATTACTTTAAAGGGTCTGCGTTTGCTCACCCAACCTCACCAAACCTCTCAGCCCCAAGAGTGTCCACCCTTATGTCTCATCCAGCTGTGGGTCTAGATATGGTCAATCCGGGTTGCATCACAGCCCCTGAACGAATTGTGTAAGAATTTCTCTCTCTTTCTCTGTCTTTGTTTCATGGGTTTTTAAAAGTAATTTATTTTTATAATGGGGTTTACCTGCTTTTCACTGCTGTGTTTATGCCGCTTTACACCCACTTGACACACTAACAGAGAGATTTCAATACATAGTTTTTAAGATTATTACTAGTCAGATATATCCTTGTGTGGTGAATAGGGGGTGTTAAGTCCAGTTCTCTGAGCAAGGAGTAGGTCTTGTCTATTACATGTTGGGTTTATGGAACGGTATCTCAGCTAATTTGAAACCCTTGTTTTATGTATCACCCCACCTCACTTTTCCTGTTAAGCAGCCATAGTGTGTTTTCTGCATGTGTGACTCTGTTCTGTTTTGGAATTCAGTTCAAGTGTAATGGTTTTTACTTTCCCTGTATAAGTGATATCTTATGAGAAGTGTCCTTTTCTGTGTGACTTATTTCACTTAGAATCGACGTACCTAAATCCACTCATCATGCTGCTACTAGCCTTATGACATTGATTTCATGGCTGAGTGATATTCCATTGTACATAAGGACCACAACTTCTTTATCCATTTTTCTCTTTCCTGGGATATTTAAGGTGGAATGAAGTGGAGGTCCTTGGCAACAGAGCAGCCCTAAACTTTGGTGTGCTTGTGTCTTGCTGATTTTTAATTTTCCCAATTTATACCCCCATGCGTGGAAGTGCCCTTAGCGCTCTAAGCTGTGTTTTTTAGATGTTTCAGGACACACTGTACCCTTCTCCAGCGTGGCTGTTGGCAATTTACATCCCGCCCATCAGCGTAGCAAGGCTCCCATTTCTCCATGGCCTGTCCTGCATTTCTGGTTTTGACACTTTTCTCAGCATGGCCCTTTTGACCGATGGGAAGCGAGACTTCTTTGTAGCGCTGATTTGCCTTTCCAGGTTGCTTGGTTGGCCAAAAAGGGCGTATGCGTTTTTTCCTGAATATATTCAGGAAAAAACGCATACGCCCTTTTTGGCCAAGGGCCTCATTGTCAACGTTTTGCTGCTTTTCATGTGCTTTAAAGGCGATTCGAATCTACCTCCTGAAATCTGTTTCCTGCAATTCTGCCTTGATTTCAAATCCTCTTCTTTGCCTTCCCTCAATATATTTGTGGACGAGAGTTATCATTTATAACTCTGCAGGTTTGTGAATTGCAGTGCCCTGAAGCTCCATTTTACAACTCGCTTTTTGGGAGCTGGCCGTAAAAGCGCAGGATGGTTTCAGGCCCTGTGCTGGTTCCGGGGGGCAGCTGAGCCTGTGGTTAATTCTTCTTCCTGATGGGAAAATAGAGTGACCTGTGCCTGTCCCAACACCTAGAGCTAGCCTCTCATTGGTTCCCCATCTTCCCCTTCATCCTCAGGACAAATTGCAACCTGTACGGAACAGGAAGTTAAAGGTGCTGATGCTCCAAGTAGGGAGATTGCTAGTAAAGTGGCTGGAATGGCGAACCCGAGCACAAGGAGATGAGAAATGAGGTGCGTTTTAGGAACCTTTCCCCATCACACGGTGTACCATCTTCTGGGTTTCTCATGCATGTTTTCCATGTAGGAAGATGCCCTTGAACCTCGAGATTTGGGACCCATGCGATGGGTACCACGCAGTATTACTTTAAAGGGTCTGCGTTTGCTCACCCAGCCTCACCAAATCTCTCAGCCCCAAGAGTGTCCACCCTTATGTCTCATCCAGCTGTGGGTCTAGATATGGTCAATCCAGGTTCCATCACAGCCCCTGAACGAATTGTGTAAGAATTTCTCTCTCTTTCACTGTCTTTGTTTCATGGGTTTTTAAAAGTAATTTATTTTTATAATGGGGTTTAGCTGCTTTTCACGGCTGTGTTTATGCCGCTTTACACCCACTTGACACACTAACAGAGAGATTTCAATACATAGGTTTTAAGATTATTACTAGTCAGATATATCCTTGTGTGGTGAATAGGGGGTGTTGAGTCCAGTTCTCTGAGCAAGGAGTAGGTCTTGTCTATTACATGTTGGGTTTATGGAACTGTATCTCAGGTAATTTGAAACCCTTGTTTTATGTATCACCCCACCTCACCTTTCCTGTTAAGCAGCCATAGTGTGTTTTCTGCATGTGTGACTCTGTTCTGTTTTGTAATTCAGTTCAAGTGTAATGGTTTTTACTTTCCCTGTATAAGTGATATCTTATGAGAAGTGTCCTTTTCTGTGTGACTTATTTCACTTAGAATCGTCGTACCTAAATCCACTCATCATGCTGCTACTAGCCTTATGACATTGATTTCATGGCTGAGTGATATTCCATTGTACATAAGGACCACAACTTCTTTATCCATTTTTCTCTTTCCTGGGATATTTAAGGTGGAATGAAGTGGAGGTCCTTGGCAACAGAGCAGCCCTAAACTTTGGTGTGCTTGTGTCTTGCTGATTTTTAATTTTCCCAATTTATACCCCCATGCGTGGAAGTGCCCTATGCGCTCTAAGCTGTGTTTTTTAGATGTTTCAGGACACACCGTACCCTTCTCCAGCGTGGCTGTTGGCAATTTACATTCCGCCCATCAGCGTAGCAATGCTCCCATTTCTCCATGGCCTGTTCTGCATTTCTGGTTTTGACACTTTTCTCAGCATGGCCCTTTTGACCGATGGGCAGCGAGACTTCTTTGTAGCGCTGATTTGCCTTTCCAGGTTGCTTGGTTGGCCAAAAAGGGCGTATGCGTTTTTTCCTGAATATATTCAGGAAAAAACGCATACGCCCTTTTTGGCCAAGGGCATCATTGTCAACGTTTTGCCGCTTTTCATGTGCTTTAAAGGCGATTCGAATCTACCTCCTGAAATCTGTTTCCTGCAATTCTGCCTTGATTTCAAATCCTCTTCTTTGCCTTCCCTCAATATATTTGTGGACGAGAGTTATCATTTATAACTCTGCAGGTTTGTGAATTGCAGTGCCCTGAAGCTCCATTTTACAACTTGCTTTTTTGGGAGCTGGCCGCAAAAGCGCAGGATGGCTTCAGGCCCTGTTCTGGTTCTGGGGGGCAGGCTGAGCCTGTGGATAATTCTTCTTCCTGATGGGAAAATAGAGTGACCTGTGTCTGTCCCAATACCAAGAGCTAGTCTCTCATTGCTTCCCCATCTTCCCGTTCATCCTCAGGACAAATTGCAACCTGTACGGAACAGGAGGTTAAAGGTGCTGATACTCCAAGTAGGGAGATTGCTAGTAAAGTTGCTGGAATTGCGAACCCGAGCTCAAGGAGATGACAAATGAGGTGCGTTTTAGAAAGCTTTCCCCATCACACGGTGTACCATCTTCTTGGTTTCTCATGCATGTTTTCGATGTAGGAAGATGCCCTTGAACCTGGAGATTTGGGACACATGGGATGGGTACCACACAGTATTACTTTAAAGGGTCTGCGTTTGCTCACCCAACCTCACCAAACCTCTCAGCCCCAAGAGTGTCCACCCTTATGTCTCATCCAGCTGTGGGTCTAGATATGGTCAATCCGGGTTGCATCACAGCCCCTGAACGAATTGTGTAAGAATTTCTCTCTCTTTCTCTGTCTTTGTTTCATGGGTTTTTAAAAGTAATTTATTTTTATAATGGGGTTTAGCTGCTTTTCACGGCTGTGTTTATGCCGCTTTACACCCACTTGACACACTAACAGAGAGATTTCAATACATAGGTTTTAAGATTATTACTAGTCAGATATATCCTTGTGTGGTGAATAGGGGGTGTTGAGTCCAGTTCTCTGAGCAAGGAGTAGGTCTTGTCTATTACATGTTGGGTTTATGGAACTGTATCTCAGGTAATTTGAAACCCTTGTTTTATGTATCACCCCACCTCACCTTTCCTGTTAAGCAGCCATAGTGTGTTTTCTGCATGTGTGACTCTGTTCTGTTTTGGAATTCAGTTCAAGTGTAATGGTTTTTACTTTCCCTGTATAAGTGATATCTTATGAGAAGTGTCCTTTTCTGTGTGACTTATTTCACTTAGAATCGTCGTACCTAAATCCACTCATCATGCTGCTACTAGCCTTATGACATTGATTTCATGGCTGAGTGATATTCCATTGTACATAAGGACCACAACTTCTTTATCCATTTTTCTCTTTCCTGGGATATTTAAGGTGGAATGAAGTGGAGGTCCTTGGCAACAGAGCAGCCCTAAACTTTGGTGTGCTTGTGTCTTGCTGATTTTTAATTTTCCCAATTTATACCCCCATGCGTGGAAGTGCCCTATGCGCTCTAAGCTGTGTTTTTTAGATGTTTCAGGACACACCGTACCCTTCTCCAGCGTGGCTGTTGGCAATTTACATTCCGCCCATCAGCGTAGCAATGCTCCCATTTCTCCATGGCCTGTTCTGCATTTCTGGTTTTGACACTTTTCTCAGCATGGCCCTTTTGACCGATGGGCAGCGAGACTTCTTTGTAGCGCTGATTTGCCTTTCCAGGTTGCTTGGTTGGCCAAAAAGGGCGTATGCGTTTTTTCCTGAATATATTCAGGAAAAAACGCATACGCCCTTTTTGGCCAAGGGCATCATTGTCAACGTTTTGCCGCTTTTCATGTGCTTTAAAGGCGATTCGAATCTACCTCCTGAAATCTGTTTCCTGCAATTCTGCCTTGATTTCAAATCCTCTTCTTTGCCTTCCCTCAATATATTTGTGGACGAGAGTTATCATTTATAACTCTGCAGGTTTGTGAATTGCAGTGCCCTGAAGCTCCATTTTACAACTTGCTTTTTTGGGAGCTGGCCGCAAAAGCGCAGGATGGCTTCAGGCCCTGTTCTGGTTCTGGGGGGCAGGCTGAGCCTGTGGATAATTCTTCTTCCTGATGGGAAAATAGAGTGACCTGTGTCTGTCCCAATACCAAGAGCTAGTCTCTCATTGCTTCCCCGTCTTCCCGTTCATCCTCAGGACAAATTGCAACCTGTACGGAACAGGAGGTTAAAGGTGCTGATACTCCAAGTAGGGAGATTGCTAGTAAAGTTGCTGGAATTGCGAACCCGAGCTCAAGGAGATGACAAATGAGGTGCGTTTTAGAAAGCTTTCCCCATCACACGGTGTACCATCTTCTTGGTTTCTCATGCATGTTTTCGATGTAGGAAGATGCCCTTGAACCTGGAGATTTGGGACACATGGGATGGGTACCACACAGTATTACTTTAAAGGGTCTGCGTTTGCTCACCCAACCTCACCAAACCTCTCAGCCCCAAGAGTGTCCACCCTTATGTCTCATCCAGCTGTGGGTCTAGATATGGTCAATCCGGGTTGCATCACAGCCCCTGAACGAATTGTGTAAGAATTTCTCTCTCTTTCTCTGTCTTTGTTTCATGGGTTTTTAAAAGTAATTTATTTTTATAATGGGGTTTACCTGCTTTTCACTGCTGTGTTTATGCCGCTTTACACCCACTTGACACACTAACAGAGAGATTTCAATACATAGGTTTTAAGATTATTACTAGTCAGATATATCCTTGTGTGGTGAATAGGGGGTGTTAAGTCCAGTTCTCTGAGCAAGGAGTAGGTCTTGTCTATTACATGTTGGGTTTATGGAACGGTATCTCAGCTAATTTGAAACCCTTGTTTTATGTATCACCCCACCTCACTTTTCCTGTTAAGCAGCCATAGTGTGTTTTCTGCATGTGTGACTCTGTTCTGTTTTGGAATTCAGTTCAAGTGTAATGGTTTTTACTTTCCCTGTATAAGTGATATCTTATGAGAAGTGTCCTTTTCTGTGTGACTTATTTCACTTAGAATCGACGTACCTAAATCCACTCATCATGCTGCTACTAGCCTTATGACATTGATTTCATGGCTGAGTGATATTCCATTGTACATAAGGACCACAACTTCTTTATCCATTTTTCTCTTTCCTGGGATATTTAAGGTGGAATGAAGTGGAGGTCCTTGGCAACAGAGCAGCCCTAAACTTTGGTGTGCTTGTGTCTTGCTGATTTTTAATTTTCCCAATTTATACCCCCATGCGTGGCAGTGCCCTTAGCGCTCTAAGCTGTGTTTTTTAGATGTTTCAGGACACACTGTACCCTTCTCCAGCATGGCTGTTGGCAATTTACATCCCGCCCATCAGCGTAGCAAGGCTCCCATTTCTCCATGGCCTGTCCTGCATTTCTGGTTTTGACACTTTTCTCAGCATGGCCCATTTGACCGATGGGAAGCGAGACTTCTTTGTAGCGCTGATTTGCCTTTCCAGGTTGCTTGGTTGGCCAAAAAGGGCGTATGCGTTTTTTCCTGAATATATTCAGGAAAAAACGCATACGCCCTTTTGGGCCAAGGGCCTCATTGTCAACGTTTTGCTGCTTTTCATGTGCTTTAAAGGCGATTCGAATCTACCTCCTGAAATCTGTTTCCTGCAATTCTGCCTTGATTTCAAATCCTCTTCTTTGCCTTCCCTCAATATATTTGTGGACGAGAGTTATCATTTATAACTCTGCAGGTTTGTGAATTGCAGTGCCCTGAAGCTCCATTTTACAACTCGCTTTTTGGGAGCTGGCCGTAAAAGCGCAGGATGGTTTCAGGCCCTGTGCTGGTTCCGGGGGGCAGCTGAGCCTGTGGTTAATTCTTCTTCCTGATGGGAAAATAGAGTGACCTGTGCCTGTCCCAACACCTAGAGCTAGCGTCTCATTGGTTCCCCATCTTCCCATTCATCCTCAGGACAAATTGCAACCTGTACGGAACAGGAGGTTAAAGGTGCTGATGCTCCAAGTAGGGAGATTGCTAGTAAAGTGGCTGGAATGGCGAACCCGAGCACAAGGAGATGAGAAATGAGGTGCGTTTTAGGAACCTTTCCCCATCACACGGTGTACCATCTTCTGGGTTTCTCATGCATGTTTTCGATGTAGGAAGATGCCCTTGAACCTCGAGATTTGGGACCCATGCGATGGGTACCACGCAGTATTACTTTAAAGGGTCTGCGTTTGCTCACCCAGCCTCACCAAATCTCTCAGCCCCAAGAGTGTCCACCCTTATGTCTCATCCAGCTGTGGGTCTAGATATGGTCAATCCAGGTTCCATCACAGCCCCTGAACGAATTGTGTAAGAATTTCTCTCTCTTTCACTGTCTTTGTTTCATGGGTTTTTAAAAGTAATTTATTTTTATAATGGGGTTTAGCTGCTTTTCACGGCTGTGTTTATGCTGCTTTACACCCACTTGACACACTAACAGAGAGATTTCAATACATAGGTTTTAAGATTATTACTAGTCAGATATATCCTTGTGTGGTGAATAGGGGGTGTTGAGTCCAGTTCTCTGAGCAAGGAGTAGGTCTTGTCTATTACATGTTGGGTTTATGGAACTGTATCTCAGGTAATTTGAAACCCTTGTTTTATGTATCACCCCACCTCACCTTTCCTGTTAAGCAGCCATAGTGTGTTTTCTGCATGTGTGACTCTGTTCTGTTTTGGAATTCAGTTCAAGTGTAATGGTTTTTACTTTCCCTGTATAAGTGATATCTTATGAGAAGTGTCCTTTTCTGTGTGACTTATTTCACTTAGAATCGTCGTACCTAAATCCACTCATCATGCTGCTACTAGCCTTATGACATTGATTTCATGGCTGAGTGATATTCCATTGTACATAAGGACCACAACTTCTTTATCCATTTTTCTCTTTCCTGGGATATTTAAGGTGGAATGAAGTGGAGGTCCTTGGCAACAGAGCAGCCCTAAACTTTGGTGTGCTTGTGTCTTGCTGATTTTTAATTTTCCCAATTTATACCCCCATGCGTGGAAGTGCCCTATGCGCTCTAAGCTGTGTTTTTTAGATGTTTCAGGACACACCGTACCCTTCTCCAGCGTGGCTGTTGGCAATTTACATTCCGCCCATCAGCGTAGCAATGCTCCCATTTCTCCATGGCCTGTTCTGCATTTCTGGTTTTGACACTTTTCTCAGCATGGCCCTTTTGACCGATGGGCAGCGAGACTTCTTTGTAGCGCTGATTTGCCTTTCCAGGTTGCTTGGTTGGCCAAAAAGGGCGTATGCGTTTTTTCCTGAATATATTCAGGAAAAAACGCATACGCCCTTTTTGGCCAAGGGCATCATTGTCAACGTTTTGCCGCTTTTCATGTGCTTTAAAGGCGATTCGAATCTACCTCCTGAAATCTGTTTCCTGCAATTCTGCCTTGATTTCAAATCCTCTTCTTTGCCTTCCCTCAATATATTTGTGGACGAGAGTTATCATTTATAACTCTGCAGGTTTGTGAATTGCAGTGCCCTGAAGCTCCATTTTACAACTTGCTTTTTTGGGAGCTGGCCGCAAAAGCGCAGGATGGCTTCAGGCCCTGTTCTGGTTCTGGGGGGCAGGCTGAGCCTGTGGATAATTCTTCTTCCTGATGGGAAAATAGAGTGACCTGTGTCTGTCCCAATACCAAGAGCTAGTCTCTCATTGCTTCCCCGTCTTCCCGTTCATCCTCAGGACAAATTGCAACCTGTACGGAACAGGAGGTTAAAGGTGCTGATACTCCAAGTAGGGAGATTGCTAGTAAAGTTGCTGGAATTGCGAACCCGAGCTCAAGGAGATGACAAATGAGGTGCGTTTTAGAAAGCTTTCCCCATCACACGGTGTACCATCTTCTTGGTTTCTCATGCATGTTTTCGATGTAGGAAGATGCCCTTGAACCTGGAGATTTGGGACACATGGGATGGGTACCACACAGTATTACTTTAAAGGGTCTGCGTTTGCTCACCCAACCTCACCAAACCTCTCAGCCCCAAGAGTGTCCACCCTTATGTCTCATCCAGCTGTGGGTCTAGATATGGTCAATCCGGGTTGCATCACAGCCCCTGAACGAATTGTGTAAGAATTTCTCTCTCTTTCTCTGTCTTTGTTTCATGGGTTTTTAAAAGTAATTTATTTTTATAATGGGGTTTACCTGCTTTTCACTGCTGTGTTTATGCCGCTTTACACCCACTTGACACACTAACAGAGAGATTTCAATACATAGGTTTTAAGATTATTACTAGTCAGATATATCCTTGTGTGGTGAATAGGGGGTGTTAAGTCCAGTTCTCTGAGCAAGGAGTAGGTCTTGTCTATTACATGTTGGGTTTATGGAACGGTATCTCAGCTAATTTGAAACCCTTGTTTTATGTATCACCCCACCTCACTTTTCCTGTTAAGCAGCCATAGTGTGTTTTCTGCATGTGTGACTCTGTTCTGTTTTGGAATTCAGTTCAAGTGTAATGGTTTTTACTTTCCCTGTATAAGTGATATCTTATGAGAAGTGTCCTTTTCTGTGTGACTTATTTCACTTAGAATCGACGTACCTAAATCCACTCATCATGCTGCTACTAGCCTTATGACATTGATTTCATGGCTGAGTGATATTCCATTGTACATAAGGACCACAACTTCTTTATCCATTTTTCTCTTTCCTGGGATATTTAAGGTGGAATGAAGTGGAGGTCCTTGGCAACAGAGCAGCCCTAAACTTTGGTGTGCTTGTGTCTTGCTGATTTTTAATTTTCCCAATTTATACCCCCATGCGTGGCAGTGCCCTTAGCGCTCTAAGCTGTGTTTTTTAGATGTTTCAGGACACACTGTACCCTTCTCCAGCATGGCTGTTGGCAATTTACATCCCGCCCATCAGCGTAGCAAGGCTCCCATTTCTCCATGGCCTGTCCTGCATTTCTGGTTTTGACACTTTTCTCAGCATGGCCCATTTGACCGATGGGAAGCGAGACTTCTTTGTAGCGCTGATTTGCCTTTCCAGGTTGCTTGGTTGGCCAAAAAGGGCGTATGCGTTTTTTCCTGAATATATTCAGGAAAAAACGCATACGCCCTTTTGGGCCAAGGGCCTCATTGTCAACGTTTTGCTGCTTTTCATGTGCTTTAAAGGCGATTCGAATCTACCTCCTGAAATCTGTTTCCTGCAATTCTGCCTTGATTTCAAATCCTCTTCTTTGCCTTCCCTCAATATATTTGTGGACGAGAGTTATCATTTATAACTCTGCAGGTTTGTGAATTGCAGTGCCCTGAAGCTCCATTTTACAACTCGCTTTTTGGGAGCTGGCCGTAAAAGCGCAGGATGGTTTCAGGCCCTGTGCTGGTTCCGGGGGGCAGCTGAGCCTGTGGTTAATTCTTCTTCCTGATGGGAAAATAGAGTGACCTGTGCCTGTCCCAACACCTAGAGCTAGCGTCTCATTGGTTCCCCATCTTCCCATTCATCCTCAGGACAAATTGCAACCTGTACGGAACAGGAGGTTAAAGGTGCTGATGCTCCAAGTAGGGAGATTGCTAGTAAAGTGGCTGGAATGGCGAACCCGAGCACAAGGAGATGAGAAATGAGGTGCGTTTTAGGAACCTTTCCCCATCACACGGTGTACCATCTTCTGGGTTTCTCATGCATGTTTTCGATGTAGGAAGATGCCCTTGAACCTCGAGATTTGGGACCCATGCGATGGGTACCACGCAGTATTACTTTAAAGGGTCTGCGTTTGCTCACCCAGCCTCACCAAATCTCTCAGCCCCAAGAGTGTCCACCCTTATGTCTCATCCAGCTGTGGGTCTAGATATGGTCAATCCAGGTTCCATCACAGCCCCTGAACGAATTGTGTAAGAATTTCTCTCTCTTTCACTGTCTTTGTTTCATGGGTTTTTAAAAGTAATTTATTTTTATAATGGGGTTTAGCTGCTTTTCACGGCTGTGTTTATGCCGCTTTACACCCACTTGACACACTAACAGAGAGATTTCAATACATAGGTTTTAAGATTATTACTAGTCAGATATATCCTTGTGTGGTGAATAGGGGGTGTTGAGTCCAGTTCTCTGAGCAAGGAGTAGGTCTTGTCTATTACATGTTGGGTTTATGGAACTGTATCTCAGGTAATTTGAAACCCTTGTTTTATGTATCACCCCACCTCACCTTTCCTGTTAAGCAGCCATAGTGTGTTTTCTGCATGTGTGACTCTGTTCTGTTTTGTAATTCAGTTCAAGTGTAATGGTTTTTACTTTCCCTGTATAAGTGATATCTTATGAGAAGTGTCCTTTTCTGTGTGACTTATTTCACTTAGAATCGTCGTACCTAAATCCACTCATCATGCTGCTACTAGCCTTATGACATTGATTTCATGGCTGAGTGATATTCCATTGTACATAAGGACCACAACTTCTTTATCCATTTTTCTCTTTCCTGGGATATTGAAGGTGGAATGAAGTGGAGGTCCTTGGCAACAGAGCAGCCCTAAACTTTGGTGTGCTTGTGTCTTGCTGATTTTTAATTTTCCCAATTTATACCCCCATGCGTGGAAGTGCCCTATGCGCTCTAAGCTGTGTTTTTTAGATGTTTCAGGACACACCGTACCCTTCTCCAGCGTGGCTGTTGGCAATTTACATTCCGCCCATCAGCGTAGCAAGGCTCCCATTTCTCCATGGCCTGTTCTGCATTTCTGGTTTTGACACTTTTCTCAGCATGGCCCTTTTGACCGATGGGCAGCGAGACTTCTTTGGAGCGCTGATTTGCCTTTCCAGGTTGCTTGGTTGGCCAAAAAGGGCGTATGCGTTTTTTCCTGAATATATTCAGGAAAAAACGCATACGCCCTTTTTGGCCAAGGGCATCATTGTCAACGTTTTGCCGCTTTTCATGTGCTTTAAAGGCGATTCGAATCTACCTCCTGAAATCTGTTTCCTGCAATTCTGCCTTGATTTCAAATCCTCTTCTTTGCCTTCCCTCAATATATTTGTGGACGAGAGTTATCATTTATAACTCTGCAGGTTTGTGAATTGCAGTGCCTTGAAGCTCTATTTTACAACTTGCTTTTTTGGGAGCTGGCCGCAAAAGCGCAGGATGGCTTCAGGCCCTGTTCTGGTTCTGGGGGGCAGGCTGAGCCTGTGGATAATTCTTCTTCCTGATGGGAAAATAGAGTGACCTGTGTCTGTCCCAATACCAAGAGCTAGTCTCTCATTGCTTCCCCGTCTTCCCGTTCATCCTCAGGACAAATTGCAACCTGTACGGAACAGGAGGTTAAAGGTGCTGATACTCCAAGTAGGGAGATTGCTAGTAAAGTGGCTGGAATTGCGAACCCGAGCTCAAGGAGATGACAAATGAGGTGCGTTTTAGAAAGCTTTCCCCATCACACGGTGTACCATCTTCTTGGTTTCTCATGCATGTTTTCGATGTAGGAAGATGCCCTTGAACCTGGAGATTTGGGACACATGGGATGGGTACCACACAGTATTACTTTAAAGGGTCTGCGTTTGCTCACCCAACCTCACCAAACCTCTCAGCCCCAAGAGTGTCCACCCTTATGTCTCATCCAGCTGTGGGTCTAGATATGGTCAATCCGGGTTGCATCACAGCCCCTGAACGAATTGTGTAAGAATTTCTCTCTCTTTCTCTGTCTTTGTTTCATGGGTTTTTAAAAGTAATTTATTTTTATAATGGGGTTTACCTGCTTTTCACTGCTGTGTTTATGCCGCTTTACACCCACTTGACACACTAACAGAGAGATTTTAATACATAGTTTTTAAGATTATTACTAGTCAGATATATCCTTGTGTGGTGAATAGGGGGTGTTAAGTCCAGTTCTCTGAGCAAGGAGTAGGTCTTGTCTATTACATGTTGGGTTTATGGAACGGTATCTCAGCTAATTTGAAACCCTTGTTTTATGTATCACCCCACCTCACTTTTCCTGTTAAGCAGCCATAGTGTGTTTTCTGCATGTGTGACTCTGTTCTGTTTTGGAATTCAGTTCAAGTGTAATGGTTTTTACTTTCCCTGTATAAGTGATATCTTATGAGAAGTGTCCTTTTCTGTGTGACTTATTTCACTTAGAATCGACGTACCTAAATCCACTCATCATGCTGCTACTAGCCTTATGACATTGATTTCATGGCTGAGTGATATTCCATTGTACATAAGGACCACAACTTCTTTATCCATTTTTCTCTTTCCTGGGATATTTAAGGTGGAATGAAGTGGAGGTCCTTGGCAACAGAGCAGCCCTAAACTTTGGTGTGCTTGTGTCTTGCTGATTTTTAATTTTCCCAATTTATACCCCCATGCGTGGAAGTGCCCTTAGCGCTCTAAGCTGTGTTTTTTAGATGTTTCAGGACACACTGTACCCTTCTCCAGCGTGGCTGTTGGCAATTTACATCCCGCCCATCAGCGTAGCAAGGCTCCCATTTCTCCATGGCCTGTCCTGCATTTCTGGTTTTGACACTTTTCTCAGCATGGCCCTTTTGACCGATGGGAAGCGAGACTTCTTTGTAGCGCTGATTTGCCTTTCCAGGTTGCTTGGTTGGCCAAAAAGGGCGTATGCGTTTTTTCCTGAATATATTCAGGAAAAAACGCATACGCCCTTTTGGGCCAAGGGCCTCATTGTCAACGTTTTGCTGCTTTTCATGTGCTTTAAAGGCGATTCGAATCTACCTCCTGAAATCTGTTTCCTGCAATTCTGCCTTGATTTCAAATCCTCTTCTTTGCCTTCCCTCAATATATTTGTGGACGAGAGTTATCATTTATAACTCTGCAGGTTTGTGAATTGCAGTGCCCTGAAGCTCCATTTTACAACTCGCTTTTTGGGAGCTGGCCGTAAAAGCGCAGGATGGTTTCAGGCCCTGTGCTGGTTCCGGGGGGCAGCTGAGCCTGTGGTTAATTCTTCTTCCTGATGGGAAAATAGAGTGACCTGTGCCTGTCCCAACACCTAGAGCTAGCGTCTCATTGGTTCCCCATCTTCCCATTCATCCTCAGGACAAATTGCAACCTGTACGGAACAGGAGGTTAAAGGTGCTGATGCTCCAAGTAGGGAGATTGCTAGTAAAGTGGCTGGAATGGCGAACCCGAGCACAAGGAGATGAGAAATGAGGTGCGTTTTAGGAACCTTTCCCCATCACACGGTGTACCATCTTCTGGGTTTCTCATGCATGTTTTCGATGTAGGAAGATGCCCTTGAACCTCGAGATTTGGGACCCATGCGATGGGTACCACGCAGTATTACTTTAAAGGGTCTGCGTTTGCTCACCCAGCCTCACCAAATCCCTCAGCCCCAAGAGTGTCCACCCTTATGTCTCATCCAGCTGTGGGTCTAGATATGGTCAATCCAGGTTCCATCACAGCCCCTGAACGAATTGTGTAAGAATTTCTCTCTCTTTCAATGTCTTTGTTTCATGGGTTTTTAAAAGTAATTTATTTTTATAATGGGGTTTAGCTGCTTTTCACGGCTGTGTTTATGCCGCTTTACACCCACTTGACACACTAACAGAGAGATTTCAATACATAGGTTTTAAGATTATTACTAGTCAGATATATCCTTGTGTGGTGAATAGGGGGTGTTGAGTCCAGTTCTCTGAGCAAGGAGTAGGTCTTGTCTATTACATGTTGGGTTTATGGAACTGTATCTCAGGTAATTTGAAACCCTTGTTTTATGTATCACCCCACCTCACCTTTCCTGTTAAGCAGCCATAGTGTGTTTTCTGCATGTGTGACTCTGTTCTGTTTTGTAATTCAGTTCAAGTGTAATGGTTTTTACTTTCCCTGTATAAGTGATATCTTATGAGAAGTGTCCTTTTCTGTGTGACTTATTTCACTTAGAATCGTCGTACCTAAATCCACTCATCATGCTGCTACTAGCCTTATGACATTGATTTCATGGCTGAGTGATATTCCATTGTACATAAGGACCACAACTTCTTTATCCATTTTTCTCTTTCCTGGGATATTGAAGGTGGAATGAAGTGGAGGTCCTTGGCAACAGAGCAGCCCTAAACTTTGGTGTGCTTGTGTCTTGCTGATTTTTAATTTTCCCAATTTATACCCCCATGCGTGGAAGTGCCCTGTGCGCTCTAAGCTGTGTTTTTTAGATGTTTCAGGACACACCGTACCCTTCTCCAGCGTGGCTGTTGGCAATTTACATTCCGCCCATCAGCGTAGCAAGGCTCCCATTTCTCCATGGCCTGTTCTGCATTTCTGGTTTTGACACTTTTCTCAGCATGGCCCTTTTGACCGATGGGCAGCGAGACTTCTTTGGAGCGCTGATTTGCCTTTCCAGGTTGCTTGGTTGGCCAAAAAGGGCGTATGCGTTTTTTCCTGAATATATTCAGGAAAAAACGCATACGCCCTTTTTGGCCAAGGGCATCATTGTCAACGTTTTGCCGCTTTTCATGTGCTTTAAAGGCGATTCGAATCTACCTCCTGAAATCTGTTTCCTGCAATTCTGCCTTGATTTCAAATCCTCTTCTTTGCCTTCCCTCAATATATTTGTGGACGAGAGTTATCATTTATAACTCTGCAGGTTTGTGAATTGCAGTGCCCTGAAGCTCCATTTTACAACTTGCTTTTTTGGGAGCTGGCCGCAAAAGCGCAGGATGGCTTCAGGCCCTGTTCTGGTTCTGGGGGGCAGGCTGAGCCTGTGGATAATTCTTCTTCCTGATGGGAAAATAGAGTGACCTGTGTCTGTCCCAATACCAAGAGCTAGTCTCTCATTGCTTCCCCGTCTTCCCGTTCATCCTCAGGACAAATTGCAACCTGTACGGAACAGGAGGTTAAAGGTGCTGATACTCCAAGTAGGGAGATTGCTAGTAAAGTGGCTGGAATTGCGAACCCGAGCTCAAGGAGATGACAAATGAGGTGCGTTTTAGAACGCTTTCCCCATCACACGGTGTACCATCTTCTTGGTTTCTCATGCATGTTTTCGATGTAGGAAGATGCCCTTGAACCTGGAGATTTGGGACACATGGGATGGGTACCACACAGTATTACTTTAAAGGGTCTGCGTTTGCTCACCCAACCTCACCAAACCTCTCAGCCCCAAGAGTGTCCACCCTTATGTCTCATCCAGCTGTGGGTCTAGATATGGTCAATCCGGGTTGCATCACAGCCCCTGAACGAATTGTGTAAGAATTTCTCTCTCTTTCTCTGTCTTTGTTTCATGGGTTTTTAAAAGTAATTTATTTTTATAATGGGGTTTACCTGCTTTTCACTGCTGTGTTTATGCCACTTTACACCCACTTGACACACTAACAGAGAGATTTCAATACATAGGTTTTAAGATTATTACTAGTCAGATATATCCTTGTGTGGTGAATAGGGGGTGTTAAGTCCAGTTCTCTGAGCAAGGAGTAGGTCTTGTCTATTACATGTTGGGTTTATGGAACGGTATCTCAGCTAATTTGAAACCCTTGTTTTATGTATCACCCCACCTCACTTTTCCTGTTAAGCAGCCATAGTGTGTTTTCTGCATGTGTGACTCTGTTCTGTTTTGGAATTCAGTTCAAGTGTAATGGTTTTTACTTTCCCTGTATAAGTGATATCTTATGAGAAGTGTCCTTTTCTGTGTGACTTATTTCACTTAGAATCGACGTACCTAAATCCACTCATCATGCTGCTACTAGCCTTATGACATTGATTTCATGGCTGAGTGATATTCCATTGTACATAAGGACCACAACTTCTTTATCCATTTTTCTCTTTCCTGGGATATTTAAGGTGGAATGAAGTGGAGGTCCTTGGCAACAGAGCAGCCCTAAACTTTGGTGTGCTTGTGTCTTGCTGATTTTTAATTTTCCCAATTTATACCCCCATGCGTGGAAGTGCCCTTAGCGCTCTAAGCTGTGTTTTTTAGATGTTTCAGGACACACTGTACCCTTCTCCAGCGTGGCTGTTGGCAATTTACATCCCGCCCATCAGCGTAGCAAGGCTCCCATTTCTCCATGGCCTGTCCTGCATTTCTGGTTTTGACACTTTTCTCAGCATGGCCCTTTTGACCGATGGGAAGCGAGACTTCTTTGTAGCGCTGATTTGCCTTTCCAGGTTGCTTGGTTGGCCAAAAAGGGCGTATGCGTTTTTTCCTGAATATATTCAGGAAAAAACGCATACGCCCTTTTTGGCCAAGGGCCTCATTGTCAACGTTTTGCTGCTTTTCATGTGCTTTAAAGGCGATTCGAATCTACCTCCTGAAATCTGTTTCCTGCAATTCTGCCTTGATTTCAAATCCTCTTCTTTGCCTTCCCTCAATATATTTGTGGACGAGAGTTATCATTTATAACTCTGCAGGTTTGTGAATTGCAGTGCCCTGAAGCTCCATTTTACAACTCGCTTTTTGGGAGCTGGCCGTAAAAGCGCAGGATGGTTTCAGGCCCTGTGCTGGTTCCGGGGGGCAGCTGAGCCTGTGGTTAATTCTTCTTCCTGATGGGAAAATAGAGTGACCTGTGCCTGTCCCAACACCTAGAGCTAGCCTCTCATTGGTTCCCCATCTTCCCATTCATCCTCAGGACAAATTGCAACCTGTACGGAACAGGAGGTTAAAGGTGCTGATGCTCCAAGTAGGGAGATTGCTAGTAAAGTGGCTGGAATGGCGAACCCGAGCACAAGGAGATGAGAAATGAGGTGCGTTTTAGGAACCTTTCCCCATCACACGGTGTACCATCTTCTGGGTTTCTCATGCATGTTTTCCATGTAGGAAGATGCCCTTGAACCTCGAGATTTGGGACCCATGCGATGGGTACCACGCAGTATTACTTTAAAGGGTCTGCGTTTGCTCACCCAGCCTCACCAAATCTCTCAGCCCCAAGAGTGTCCACCCTTATGTCTCATCCAGCTGTGGGTCTAGATATGGTCAATCCAGGTTCCATCACAGCCCCTGAACGAATTGTGTAAGAATTTCTCTCTCTTTCACTGTCTTTGTTTCATGGGTTTTTAAAAGTAATTTATTTTTATAATGGGGTTTAGCTGCTTTTCACGGCTGTGTTTATGCCGCTTTACACCCACTTGACACACTAACAGAGAGATTTCAATACATAGGTTTTAAGATTATTACTAGTCAGATATATCCTTGTGTGGTGAATAGGGGGTGTTGAGTCCAGTTCTCTGAGCAAGGAGTAGGTCTTGTCTATTACATGTTGGGTTTATGGAACGGTATCTCAGCTCATTTGAAACCCTTGTTTTATGTATCACCCCACCTCACCTTTCCTGTTAAGCAGCCATAGTGTGTATTCTGCATGTGTGACTCTGTTCTGTTTTGGAATTCAGTTCAAGTGTAATGGTTTTTACTTTCCCTGTATAAGTGATATCTTATGAGAAGTGTCCTTTTCTGTGTGACTTATTTCACTTAGAATCGTCGTACCTAAATCCACTCATCATGCTGCTACTAGCCTTATGACATTGATTTCATGGCTGAGTGATATTCCATTGTACATAAGGACCACAACTTCTTTATCCATTTTTCTCTTTCCTGGGATATTTAAGGTGGAATGAAGTGGAGGTCCTTGGCAACAGAGCAGCCCTAAACTTTGGTGTGCTTGTGTCTTGCTGATTTTTAATTTTCCCAATTTATACCCCCATGCGTGGAAGTGCCCTTAGCGCTCTAAGCTGTGTTTTTTAGATGTTTCAGGACACACTGTACCCTTCTCCAGCGTGGCTGTTGGCAATTTACATCCCGCCCATCAGCGTAGCAAGGCTCCCATTTCTCCATGGCCTGTCCTGCATTTCTGGTTTTGACACTTTTCTCAGCATGGCCCTTTTGACCGATGGGAAACGAGACTTCTTTGTAGCGCTGATTTGCCTTTCCAGGTTGCTTGGTTGGCCAAAAAGGGCGTATGCGTTTTTTCCTGAATATATTCAGGAAAAAACGCATACGCCCTTTTTGGCCAAGGGCCTCATTGTCAACGTTTTGCTGCTTTTCATGTGCTTTAAAGGCGATTCGAATCTACCTCCTGAAATCTGTTTCCTGCAATTCTGCCTTGATTTCAAATCCTCTTCTTTGCCTTCCCTCAATATATTTGTGGACGAGAGTTATCATTTATAACTCTGCAGGTTTGTGAATTGCAGTGCCCTGAAGCTCCATTTTACAACTCGCTTTTTGGGAGCTGGCCGTAAAAGCGCAGGATGGTTTCAGGCCCTGTGCTGGTTCCGGGGGGCAGCTGAGCCTGTGGTTAATTCTTCTTCCTGATGGGAAAATAGAGTGACCTGTGCCTGTCCCAACACCTAGAGCTAGCCTCTCATTGGTTCCCCATCTTCCCATTCATCCTCAGGACAAATTGCAACCTGTACGGAACAGGAGGTTAAAGGTGCTGATGCTCCAAGTAGGGAGATTGCTAGTAAAGTGGCTGGAATGGCGAACCCGAGCACAAGGAGATGAGAAATGAGGTGCGTTTTAGGAACCTTTCCCCATCACACGGTGTACCATCTTCTGGGTTTCTCATGCATGTTTTCGATGTAGGAAGATGCCCTTGAATCTCGAGATTTGGGACCCATGCGATGGGTACCACGCAGTATTACTTTAAAGGGTCTGCGTTTGCTCACCCAGCCTCACCAAAACTCTCAGCCCCAAGAGTGTCCACCCTTATGTCTCATCCAGCTGTGGGTCTAGATATGGTCAATCCAGGTTCCATCACAGCCCCTGAACGAATTGTGTAAGAATTTCTCTCTCTTTCACTGTCTTTGTTTCATGGGTTTTTAAAAGTAATTTATTTTTATAATGGGGTTTAGCTGCTTTTCACGGCTGTGTTTATGCCGCTTTACACCCACTTGACACACTAACAGAGAGATTTCAATACATAGGTTTTAAGATTATTACTAGTCAGATATATCCTTGTGTGGTGAATAGGGGGTGTTGAGTCCAGTTCTCTGAGCAAGGAGTAGGTCTTGTCTATTACATGTTGGGTTTATTGAACTGTATCTCAGGTAATTTGAAACCCTTGTTTTATGTATCACCCCACCTCACCTTTCCTGTTAAGCAGCCATAGTGTGTTTTCTGCATGTGTGACTCTGTTCTGTTTTGGAATTCAGTTCAAGTGTAATGGTTTTTACTTTCCCTGTATAAGTGATATCTTATGAGAAGTGTCCTTTTCTGTGTGACTTATTTCACTTAGAATCGTCGTACCTAAATCCACTCATCATGCTGCTACTAGCCTTATGACATTGATTTCATGGCTGAGTGATATTCCATTGTACATAAGGACCACAACTTCTTTATCCATTTTTCTCTTTCCTGGGATATTGAAGGTGGAATGAAGTGGAGGTCCTTGGCAACAGAGCAGCCCTAAACTTTGGTGTGCTTGTGTCTTGCTGATTTTTAATTTTCCCAATTTATACCCCCATGCGTGGAAGTGCCCTATGCGCTCTAAGCTGTGTTTTTTAGATGTTTCAGGACACACCGTACCCTTCTCCAGCGTGGCTGTTGGCAATTTACATTCCGCCCATCAGCGTAGCAAGGCTCCCATTTCTCCATGGCCTGTTCTGCATTTCTGGTTTTGACACTTTTCTCAGCATGGCCCTTTTGACCGATGGGCAGCGAGACTTCTTTGTAGCGCTGATTTGCCTTTCCAGGTTGCTTGGTTGGCCAAAAAGGGCGTATGCGTTTTTTCCTGAATATATTCAGGAAAAAACGCATACGCCCTTTTTGGCCAAGGGCATCATTGTCAACGTTTTGCCGCTTTTCATGTGCTTTAAAGGCGATTCGAATCTACCTCCTGAAATCTGTTTCCTGCAATTCTGCCTTGATTTCAAATCCTCTTCTTTGCCTTCCCTCAATATATTTGTGGACGAGAGTTATCATTTATAACTCTGCAGGTTTGTGAATTGCAGTGCCCTGAAGCTCCATTTTACAACTTGCTTTTTTGGGAGCTGGCCGCAAAAGCGCAGGATGGCTTCAGGCCCTGTTCTGGTTCTGGGGGGCAGGCTGAGCCTGTGGATAATTCTTCTTCCTGATGGGAAAATAGAGTGACCTGTGTCTGTCCCAATACCAAGAGCTAGTCTCTCATTGCTTCCCCGTCTTCCCGTTCATCCTCAGGACAAATTGCAACCTGTACGGAACAGGAGGTTAAAGGTGCTGATACTCCAAGTAGGGAGATTGCTAGTAAAGTGGCTGGAATTGCGAACCCGAGCTCAAGGAGATGACAAATGAGGGGCGTTTTAGAAAGCTTTCCCCATCACACGGTGTACCATCTTCTGGGTTTCTCATGCATGTTTTCGATGTAGGAAGATGCCCTTGAACCTGGAGATTTGGGACACATGGGATGGGTACCACACAGTATTACTTTAAAGGGTCTGCGTTTGCTCACCCAACCTCACCAAACCTCTCAGCCCCAAGAGTGTCCACCCTTATGTCTCATCCAGCTGTGGGTCTAGATATGGTCAATCCGGGTTGCATCACAGCCCCTGAACGAATTGTGTAAGAATTTCTCTCTCTTTCTCTGTCTTTGTTTCATGGGTTTTTAAAAGTAATTTATTTTTATAATGGGGTTTACCTGCTTTTCACTGCTGTGTTTATGCCGCTTTACACCCACTTGACACACTAACAGAGAGATTTCAATACATAGGTTTTAAGATTATTACTAGTCAGATATATCCTTGTGTGGTGAATAGGGGGTGTTAAGTCCAGTTCTCTGAGCAAGGAGTAGGTCTTGTCTATTACATGTTGGGTTTATGGAACGGTATCTCAGCTAATTTGAAACCCTTGTTTTATGTATCACCCCACCTCACTTTTCCTGTTAAGCAGCCATAGTGTGTTTTCTGCATGTGTGACTCTGTTCTGTTTTGGAATTCAGTTCAAGTGTAATGGTTTTTACTTTCCCTGTATAAGTGATATCTTATGAGAAGTGTCCTTTTCTGTGTGACTTATTTCACTTAGAATCGACGTACCTAAATCCACTCATCATGCTGCTACTAGCCTTATGACATTGATTTCATGGCTGAGTGATATTCCATTGTACATAAGGACCACAACTTCTTTATCCATTTTTCTCTTTCCTGGGATATTTAAGGTGGAATGAAGTGGAGGTCCTTGGCAACAGAGCAGCCCTAAACTTTGGTGTGCTTGTGTCTTGCTGATTTTTAATTTTCCCAATTTATACCCCCATGCGTGGAAGTGCCCTTAGCGCTCTAAGCTGTGTTTTTTAGATGTTTCAGGACACACTGTACCCTTCTCCAGCGTGGCTGTTGGCAATTTACATCCCGCCCATCAGCGTAGCAAGGCTCCCATTTCTCCATGGCCTGTCCTGCATTTCTGGTTTTGACACTTTTCTCAGCATGGCCCTTTTGACCGATGGGAAGCGAGACTTCTTTGTAGCGCTGATTTGCCTTTCCAGGTTGCTTGGTTGGCCAAAAAGGGCATATGCGTTTTTTCCTGAATATATTCAGGAAAAAACGCATACGCCCTTTTTGGCCAAGGGCCTCATTGTCAACGTTTTGCTGCTTTTCATGTGCTTTAAAGGCGATTCGAATCTACCTCCTGAAATCTGTTTCCTGCAATTCTGCCTTGATTTCAAATCCTCTTCTTTGCCTTCCCTCAATATATTTGTGGACGAGAGTTATCATTTATAACTCTGCAGGTTTGTGAATTGCAGTGCCCTGAAGCTCCATTTTACAACTTGCTTTTTTGGGAGCTGGCCACAAAAGCGCAGGATGGCTTCAGGCCCTGTTCTGGTTCTGGGGGGCAGGCTGAGCCTGTGGATAATTCTTCTTCCTGATGGGAAAATAGAGTGACCTGTGTCTGTCCCAATACCAAGAGCTAGTCTCTCATTGCTTCCCCGTCTTCCCGTTCATCCTCAGGACAAATTGCAACCTGTACGGAACAGGAGGTTAAAGGTGCTGATGCTCCAAGTAGGGAGATTGCTAGTAAAGTGGCTGGAATGGCGAACCCGAGCACAAGGAGATGAGAAATGAGGTGCGTTTTAGGAACCTTTCCCCATCACACGGTGTACCATCTTCTGGGTTTCTCATGCATGTTTTCCATGTAGGAAGATGCCCTTGAACCTCGAGATTTGGGACCCATGCGATGGGTACCACGCAGTATTACTTTAAAGGGTCTGCGTTTGCTCACCCAGCCTCACCAAATCTCTCAGCCCCAAGAGTGTCCACCCTTATGTCTCATCCAGCTGTGGGTCTAGATATGGTCAATCCAGGTTCCATCACAGCCCCTGAACGAATTGTGTAAGAATTTCTCTCTCTTTCACTGTCTTTGTTTCATGGGTTTTTAAAAGTAATTTATTTTTATAATGGGGTTTAGCTGCTTTTCACGGCTGTGTTTATGCCGCTTTACACCCACTTGACACACTAACAGAGAGATTTCAATACATAGGTTTTAAGATTATTACTAGTCAGATATATCCTTGTGTGGTGAATAGGGGGTGTTGAGTCCAGTTCTCTGAGCAAGGAGTAGGTCTTGTCTATTACATGTTGGGTTTATGGAACTGTATCTCAGGTAATTTGAAACCCTTGTTTTATGTATCACCCCACCTCACCTTTCCTGTTAAGCAGCCATAGTGTGTTTTCTGCATGTGTGACTCTGTTCTGTTTTGGAATTCAGTTCAAGTGTAATGGTTTTTACTTTCCCTGTATAAGTGATATCTTATGAGAAGTGTCCTTTTCTGTGTGACTTATTTCACTTAGAATCGACGTACCTAAATCCACTCATCATGCTGCTACTAGCCTTATGACATTGATTTCATGGCTGAGTGATATTCCATTGTACATAAGGACCACAACTTCTTTATCCATTTTTCTCTTTCCTGGGATATTTAAGGTGGAATGAAGTGGAGGTCCTTGGCAACAGAGCAGCCCTAAACTTTGGTGTGCTTGTGTCTTGCTGATTTTTAATTTTCCCAATTTATACCCCCATGCGTGGAAGTGCCCTATGCGCTCTAAGCTGTGTTTTTTAGATGTTTCAGGACACACCGTACCCTTCTCCAGCGTGGCTGTTGGCAATTTACATTCCGCCCATCAGCGTAGCAAGGCTCCCATTTCTCCATGGCCTGTTCTGCATTTCTGGTTTTGACACTTCTCTCAGCATGGCCCTTTTGACCGATGGGCAGCGAGACTTCTTTGGAGCGCTGATTTGCCTTTCCAGGTTGCTTGGTTGGCCAAAAAGGGCGTATGCGTTTTTTCCTGAATATATTCAGGAAAAAACGCATACGCCCTTTTTGGCCAAGGGCATCATTGTCAACGTTTTGCCGCTTTTCATGTGCTTTAAAGGCGATTCGAATCTACCTCCTGAAATCTGTTTCCTGCAATTCTGCCTTGATTTCAAATCCTCTTCTTTGCCTTCCCTCAATATATTTGTGGACGAGAGTTATCATTTATAACTCTGCAGGTTTGTGAATTGCAGTGCCCTGAAGCTCTATTTTACAACTTGCTTTTTTGGGAGCTGGCCGCAAAAGCGCAGGATGGCTTCAGGCCCTGTTCTGGTTCTGGGGGGCAGGCTCAGCCTGTGGATAATTCTTCTTCCTGATGGGAAAATAGAGTGACCTGTGTCTGTCCCAATACCAAGAGCTAGTCTCTCATTGCTTCCCCGTCTTCCCGTTCATCCTCAGGACAAATTGCAACCTGTACGGAACAGGAGGTTAAAGGTGCTGATACTCCAAGTAGGGAGATTGCTAGTAAAGTGGCTGGAATTGCGAACCCGAGCTCAAAGAGATGACAAATGATGTGCGTTTTAGAAAGCTTTCCCCATCACACGGTGTACCATCTTCTGGGTTTCTCATGCATGTTTTCGATGTAGGAAGATGCCCTTGAACCTGGAGATTTGGGACACATGGGATGGGTACCACACAGTATTACTTTAAAGGGTCTGCGTTTGCTCACCCAACCTCACCAAACCTCTCAGCCCCAAGAGTGTCCACCCTTATGTCTCATCCAGCTGTGGGTCTAGATATGGTCAATCCGGGTTGCATCACAGCCCCTGAACGAATTGTGTAAGAATTTCTCTCTCTTTCTCTGTCTTTGTTTCATGGGTTTTTAAAAGTAATTTATTTTTATAATGGGGTTTACCTGCTTTTCACTGCTGTGTTTATGCCGCTTTACACCCACTTGACACACTAACAGAGAGATTTCAATACATAGGTTTTAAGATTATTACTAGTCAGATATATCCTTGTGTGGTGAATAGGGGGTGTTAAGTCCAGTTCTCTGAGCAAGGAGTAGGTCTTGTCTATTACATGTTGGGTTTATGGAACGGTATCTCAGCTAATTTGAAACCCTTGTTTTATGTATCACCCCACCTCACTTTTCCTGTTAAGCAGCCATAGTGTGTTTTCTGCATGTGTGACTCTGTTCTGTTTTGGAATTCAGTTCAAGTGTAATGGTTTTTACTTTCCCTGTATAAGTGATATCTTATGAGAAGTGTCCTTTTCTGTGTGACTTATTTCACTTAGAATCGACGTACCTAAATCCACTCATCATGCTGCTACTAGCCTTATGACATTGATTTCATGGCTGAGTGATATTCCATTGTACATAAGGACCACAACTTCTTTATCCATTTTTCTCTTTCCTGGGATATTTAAGGTGGAATGAAGTGGAGGTCCTTGGCAACAGAGCAGCCCTAAACTTTGGTGTGCTTGTGTCTTGCTGATTTTTAATTTTCCCAATTTATACCCCCATGCGTGGAAGTGCCCTTAGCGCTCTAAGCTGTGTTTTTTAGATGTTTCAGGACACACTGTACCCTTCTCCAGCGTGGCTGTTGGCAATTTACATCCCGCCCATCAGCGTAGCAAGGCTCCCATTTCTCCATGGCCTGTCCTGCATTTCTGGTTTTGACACTTTTCTCAGCATGGCCCTTTTGACCGATGGGAAGCGAGACTTCTTTGTAGCGCTGATTTGCCTTTCCAGGTTGCTTGGTTGGCCAAAAAGGGCGTATGCGTTTTTTCCTGAATATATTCAGGAAAAAACGCATACGCCCTTTTTGGCCAAGGGCCTCATTGTCAACGTTTTGCTGCTTTTCATGTGCTTTAAAGGCGATTCGAATCTACCTCCTGAAATCTGTTTCCTGCAATTCTGCCTTGATTTCAAATCCTCTTCTTTGCCTTCCCTCAATATATTTGTGGACGAGAGTTATCATTTATAACTCTGCAGGTTTGTGAATTGCAGTGCCCTGAAGCTCCATTTTACAACTCGCTTTTTGGGAGCTGGCCGTAAAAGCGCAGGATGGTTTCAGGCCCTGTGCTGGTTCCGGGGGGCAGCTGAGCCTGTGGTTAATTCTTCTTCCTGATGGGAAAATAGAGTGACCTGTGCCTGTCCCAACACCTAGAGCTAGCGTCTCATTGGTTCCCCATCTTCCCATTCATCCTCAGGACAAATTGCAACCTGTACGGAACAGGAGGTTAAAGGTGCTGATGCTCCAAGTAGGGAGATTGCTAGTAAAGTGGCTGGAATGGCGAACCCGAGCACAAGGAGATGAGAAATGAGGTGCGTTTTAGGAACCTTTCCCCATCACACGGTGTACCATCTTCTGGGTTTCTCATGCATGTTTTCCATGTAGGAAGATGCCCTTGAACCTCGAGATTTGGGACCCATGCGATGGGTACCACGCAGTATTACTTTAAAGGGTCTGCGTTTGCTCACCCAACCTCACCAAACCTCTCAGCCCCAAGAGTGTCCACCCTTATGTCTCATCCAGCTGTGGGTCTAGATATGGTCAATCCGGGTTGCATCACAGCCCCTGAACGAATTGTGTAAGAATTTCTCTCTCTTTCTCTGTCTTTGTTTCATGGGTTTTTAAAAGTAATTTATTTTTATAATGGGGTTTACCTGCTTTTCACTGCTGTGTTTATGCCGCTTTACACCCACTTGACACACTAACAGAGAGATTTCAATACATAGGTTTTAAGATTATTACTAGTCAGATATATCCTTGTGTGGTGAATAGGGGGTGTTAAGTCCAGTTCTCTGAGCAAGGAGTAGGTCTTGTCTATTACATGTTGGGTTTATGGAACGGTATCTCAGCTAATTTGAAACCCTTGTTTTATGTATCACCCCACCTCACTTTTCCTGTTAAGCAGCCATAGTGTGTTTTCTGCATGTGTGACTCTGTTCTGTTTTGGAATTCAGTTCAAGTGTAATGGTTTTTACTTTCCCTGTATAAGTGATATCTTATGAGAAGTGTCCTTTTCTGTGTGACTTATTTCACTTAGAATCGACGTACCTAAATCCACTCATCATGCTGCTACTAGCCTTATGACATTGATTTCATGGCTGAGTGATATTCCATTGTACATAAGGACCACAACTTCTTTATCCATTTTTCTCTTTCCTGGGATATTTAAGGTGGAATGAAGTGGAGGTCCTTGGCAACAGAGCAGCCCTAAACTTTGGTGTGCTTGTGTCTTGCTGATTTTTAATTTTCCCAATTTATACCCCCATGCGTGGAAGTGCCCTTAGCGCTCTAAGCTGTGTTTTTTAGATGTTTCAGGACACACTGTACCCTTCTCCAGCGTGGCTGTTGGCAATTTACATCCCGCCCATCAGCGTAGCAAGGCTCCCATTTCTCCATGGCCTGTCCTGCATTTCTGGTTTTGACACTTTTCTCAGCATGGCCCTTTTGACCGATGGGAAGCGAGACTTCTTTGTAGCGCTGATTTGCCTTTCCAGGTTGCTTGGTTGGCCAAAAAGGGCGTATGCGTTTTTTCCTGAATATATTCAGGAAAAAACGCATACGCCCTTTTTGGCCAAGGGCCTCATTGTCAACGTTTTGCTGCTTTTCATGTGCTTTAAAGGCGATTCGAATCTACCTCCTGAAATCTGTTTCCTGCAATTCTGCCTTGATTTCAAATCCTCTTCTTTGCCTTCCCTCAATATATTTGTGGACGAGAGTTATCATTTATAACTCTGCAGGTTTGTGAATTGCAGTGCCCTGAAGCTCCATTTTACAACTCGCTTTTTGGGAGCTGGCCGTAAAAGCGCAGGATGGTTTCAGGACCTGTGCTGGTTCCGGGGGGCAGCTGAGCCTGTGGTTAATTCTTCTTCCTGATGGGAAAATAGAGTGACCTGTGCCTGTCCCAACACCTAGAGCTAGCGTCTCATTGGTTCCCCATCTTCCCATTCATCCTCAGGACAAATTGCAACCTGTACGGAACAGGAGGTTAAAGGTGCTGATGCTCCAAGTAGGGAGATTGCTAGTAAAGTGGCTGGAATGGCGAACCCGAGCACAAGGAGATGAGAAATGAGGTGCGTTTTAGGAACCTTTCCCCATCACACGGTGTACCATCTTCTGGGTTTCTCATGCATGTTTTCGATGTAGGAAGATGCCCTTGAACCTCGAGATTTGGGACCCATGCGATGGGTACCACGCAGTATTACTTTAAAGGGTCTGCGTTTGCTCACCCAACCTCACCAAACCTCTCAGCCCCAAGAGTGTCCACCCTTATGTCTCATCCAGCTGTGGGTCTAGATATGGTCAATCCGGGTTGCATCACAGCCCCTGAACGAATTGTGTAAGAATTTCTCTCTCTTTCTCTGTCTTTGTTTCATGGGTTTTTAAAAGTAATTTATTTTTATAATGGGGTTTACCTGCTTTTCACTGCTGTGTTTATGCCGCTTTACACCCACTTGACACACTAACAGAGAGATTTCAATACATAGGTTTTAAGATTATTACTAGTCAGATATATCCTTGTGTGGTGAATAGGGGGTGTTAAGTCCAGTTCTCTGAGCAAGGAGTAGGTCTTGTCTATTACATGTTGGGTTTATGGAACGGTATCTCAGCTAATTTGAAACCCTTGTTTTATGTATCACCCCACCTCACTTTTCCTGTTAAGCAGCCATAGTGTGTTTTCTGCATGTGTGACTCTGTTCTGTTTTGGAATTCAGTTCAAGTGTAATGGTTTTTACTTTCCCTGTATAAGTGATATCTTATGAGAAGTGTCCTTTTCTGTGTGACTTATTTCACTTAGAATCGACGTACCTAAATCCACTCATCATGCTGCTACTAGCCTTATGACATTGATTTCATGGCTGAGTGATATTCCATTGTACATAAGGACCACAACTTCTTTATCCATTTTTCTCTTTCCTGGGATATTTAAGGTGGAATGAAGTGGAGGTCCTTGGCAACAGAGCAGCCCTAAACTTTGGTGTGCTTGTGTCTTGCTGATTTTTAATTTTCCCAATTTATACCCCCATGCGTGGAAGTGCCCTTAGCGCTCTAAGCTGTGTTTTTTAGATGTTTCAGGACACACTGTACCCTTCTCCAGCGTGGCTGTTGGCAATTTACATCCCGCCCATCAGCGTAGCAAGGCTCCCATTTCTCCATGGCCTGTCCTGCATTTCTGGTTTTGACACTTTTCTCAGCATGGCCCTTTTGACCGATGGGAAGCGAGACTTCTTTGTAGCGCTGATTTGCCTTTCCAGGTTGCTTGGTTGGCCAAAAAGGGCGTATGCGTTTTTTCCTGAATATATTCAGGAAAAAACGCATACGCCCTTTTTGGCCAAGGGCCTCATTGTCAACGTTTTGCTGCTTTTCATGTGCTTTAAAGGCGATTCGAATCTACCTCCTGAAATCTGTTTCCTGCAATTCTGCCTTGATTTCAAATCCTCTTCTTTGCCTTCCCTCAATATATTTGTGGACGAGAGTTATCATTTATAACTCTGCAGGTTTGTGAATTGCAGTGCCCTGAAGCTCCATTTTACAACTCGCTTTTTGGGAGCTGGCCGTAAAAGCGCAGGATGGTTTCAGGCCCTGTGCTGGTTCCGGGGGGCAGCTGAGCCTGTGGTTAATTCTTCTTCCTGATGGGAAAATAGAGTGACCTGTGCCTGTCCCAACACCTAGAGCTAGCGTCTCATTGGTTCCCCATCTTCCCATTCATCCTCAGGACAAATTGCAACCTGTACGGAACAGGAGGTTAAAGGTGCTGATGCTCCAAGTAGGGAGATTGCTAGTAAAGTGGCTGGAATGGCGAACCCGAGCACAAGGAGATGAGAAATGAGGTGCGTTTTAGGAACCTTTCCCCATCACACGGTGTACCATCTTCTGGGTTTCTCATGCATGTTTTCGATGTAGGAAGATGCCCTTGAACCTCGAGATTTGGGACCCATGCGATGGGTACCACGCAGTATTACTTTAAAGGGTCTGCGTTTGCTCACCCAGCCTCACCAAATCTCTCAGCCCCAAGAGTGTCCACCCTTATGTCTCATCCAGCTGTGGGTCTAGATATGGTCAATCCAGGTTCCATCACAGCCCCTGAACGAATTGTGTAAGAATTTCTCTCTCTTTCACTGTCTTTGTTTCATGGGTTTTTAAAAGTAATTTATTTTTATAATGGGGTTTAGCTGCTTTTCACGGCTGTGTTTATGCCGCTTTACACCCACTTGACACACTAACAGAGAGATTTCAATACATAGGTTTTAAGATTATTACTAGTCAGATATATCCTTGTGTGGTGAATAGGGGGTGTTGAGTCCAGTTCTCTGAGCAAGGAGTAGGTCTTGTCTATTACATATTGGGTTTATGGAACGGTATCTCAGCTCATTTGAAACCCTTGTTTTATGTATCACCCCACCTCACCTTTCCTGTTAAGCAGCCATAGTGTGTTTTCTGCATGTGTGACTCTGTTCTGTTTTGTAGTTCAGTTCAAGTGTAACGGTTTTTACTTTCCCTGTATAAGTGATATCTTATGAGAAGTGTCCTTTTCTGTGTGACTTATTTCACTTAGAATCGACGTACCTAAATCCACTCATCATGCTGCTACTAGCCTTATGACATTGATTTCATGGCTGAGTGATATTCCATTGTACATAAGGACCACAACTTCTTTATCCATTTTTCTCTTTCCTGGGATATTTAAGGTGGAATGAAGTGGAGGTCCTTGGCAACAGAGCAGCCCTAAACTTTGGTGTGCTTGTGTCTTGCTGATTTTTAATTTTCCCAATTTATACCCCCATGCGTGGAAGTGCCCTTAGCGCTCTAAGCTGTGTTTTTTAGATGTTTCAGGACACACTGTACCCTTCTCCAGCGTGGCTGTTGGCAATTTACATCCCGCCCATCAGCGTAGCAAGGCTCCCATTTCTCCATGGCCTGTCCTGCATTTCTGGTTTTGACACTTTTCTCAGCATGGCCCTTTTGAACCGATGGGAAGCGAGACTTCTTTGTAGCGCTGATTTGCCTTTCCAGGTTGCTTGGTTGGCCGAAAAGGGCGTATGCGTTTTTTCCTGAATATATTCAGGAAAAAACGCATACGCCCTTTTTGGCCAAGGGCCTCAT
Organism: Balaenoptera physalus; assembly: GCF_965194825.1. NCBI lineage: Eukaryota > Metazoa > Chordata > Mammalia > Artiodactyla > Balaenopteridae > Balaenoptera > Balaenoptera physalus. Next base: position 174,281 of record NW_028125604.1, on the reverse strand, counting down.
TGTCAACGTTTTGCTGCTTTTCATGTGCTTTAAAGGCGATTCGAATCTACCTCCTGAAATCTGTTTCCTGCAATTCTGCCTTGATTTCAAATCCTCTTCTTTGCCTTCCCTCAATATATTTGTGGACGAGAGTTATCATTTATAACTCTGCAGGTTTGTGAATTGCAGTGCCCTGAAGCTCCATTTTACAACTCGCTTTTTGGGAGCTGGCCGTAAAAGCGCAGGATGGTTTCAGGCCCTGTGCTGGTTCCGGGGGGCAGCTGAGCCTGTGGTTAATTCTTCTTCCTGATGGGAAAATAGAGTGACCTGTGCCTGTCCCAACACCAAGTGCTAGTCTCTCATTGGTTCCCCATCTTCCCCTTCATCCTCAGGACAAATTGCAACCTGTACGGAACAGGAAGTTAAAGGTGCTGATGCTCCAAGTAGGGAGATTGCTAGTAAAGTGGCTGGAATGGCGAACCCGAGCACAAGGAGATGAGAAATGAGGTGCGTTTTAGGAACCTTTCCCCATCACACGGTGTACCATCTTCTGGGTTTCTCATGCATGTTTTCCATGTAGGAAGATGCCCTTGAACCTCGAGATTTGGGACACATGGGATGGGTACCACACAGTATTACTTTAAAGGGTCTGCGTTTGCTCACCCAGCCTCACCAAATCTCTCAGCCCCAAGAGTGTCCACCCTTATGTCTCATCCAGCTGTGGGTCTAGATATGGTCAATCCAGGTTCCATCACAGCCCCTGAACGAATTGTGTAAGAGTTTCTCTCTCTTTCACTGTCTTTGTTTCATGGGTTTTTAAAAGTAATTTATTTTTATAATGGGGTTTAGCTGCTTTTCACGGCTGTGTTTATGCCGCTTTACACCCACTTGACACACTAACAGAGAGATTTCAATACATAGGTTTTAAGATTATTACTAGTCAGATATATCCTTGTGTGGTGAATAGGGGGTGTTGAGTCCAGTTCTCTGAGCAAGGAGTAGGTCTTGTCTATTACATGTTGGGTTTATGGAACTGTATCTCAGGTAATTTGAAACCCTTGTTTTATGTATCACCCCACCTCACCTTTCCTGTTAAGCAGCCATAGTGTGTTTTCTGCATGTGTGACTCTGTTCTGTTTTGGAATTCAGTTCAAGTGTAATGGTTTTTACTTTCCCTGTATAAGTGATATCTTATGAGAAGTGTCCTTTTCTGTGTGACTTATTTCACTTAGAATCGTCGTACCTAAATCCACTCATCATGCTGCTACTAGCCTTATGACATTGATTTCATGGCTGAGTGATATTCCATTGTACATAAGGACCACAACTTCTTTATCCATTTTTCTCTTTCCTGGGATATTGAAGGTGGAATGAAGTGGAGGTCCTTGGCAACAGAGCAGCCCTAAACTTTGGTGTGCTTGTGTCTTGCTGATTTTTAATTTTCCCAATTTATACCCCCATGCGTGGAAGTGCCCTATGCGCTGTAAGCTGTGTTTTTTAGATGTTTCAGGACACACCGTACCCTTCTCCAGCGTGGCTGTTGGCAATTTACATTCCGCCCATCAGCGTAGCAAGGCTCCCATTTCTCCATGGCCTGTTCTGCATTTCTGGTTTTGACACTTTTCTCAGCATGGCCCTTTTGACCGATGGGCAGGGAGACTTCTTTGTAGTGCTGATTTGCCTTTCCAGGTTGCTTGGTTGGCCAAAAAGGGCGTATGCGTTTTTTCCTGAATATATTCAGGAAAAAACGCATACGCCCTTTTTGGCCAAGGGCATCATTGTCAACGTTTTGCTGCTTTTCATGTGCTTTAAAGGCGATTCGAATCTACCTCCTGAAATCTGTTTCCTGCAATTCTGCCTTGATTTCAAATCCTCTTCTTTGCCTTCCCTCAATATATTTGTGGACGAGAGTTATCATTTATAACTCTGCAGGTTTGTGAATTGCAGTGCCCTGAAGCTCCATTTTACAACTTGCTTTTTTGGGACCTGGCCGCAAAAGCGCAGGATGGCTTCAGGCCCTGCTCTGGTTCTGGGGGGCAGGCTGAGCCTGTGGATAATTCTTCTTCCTGATGGGAAAATAGAGTGACCTGTGTCTGTCCCAATACCAAGAGCTAGTCTCTCATTGCTTCCCCGTCTTCCCGTTCATCCTCAGGACAAATTGCAACCTGTACGGAACAGGAGGTTAAAGGTGCTGATACTCCAAGTAGGGAGATTGCTAGTAAAGTGGCTGGAATTGCGAACCCGAGCTCAAGGAGATGACAAATGAGGTGCGTTTTAGAAAGCTTTCCCCATCACACGGTGTACCATCTTCTTGGTTTCTCATGCATGTTTTCGATGTAGGAAGATGCCCTTGAACCTGGAGATTTGGGACACATGGGATGGGTACCACACAGTATTACTTTAAAGGGTCTGCGTTTGCTCACCCAACCTCACCAAACCTCTCAGCCCCAAGAGTGTCCACCCTTATGTCTCATCCAGCTGTGGGTCTAGATATGGTCAATCCGGGTTGCATCACAGCCCCTGAACGAATTGTGTAAGAATTTCTCTCTCTTTCTCTGTCTTTGTTTCATGGGTTTTTAAAAGTAATTTATTTTTATAATGGGGTTTAGCTGCTTTTCACTGCTGTGTTTATGCCGCTTTACACCCACTTGACACACTAACAGAGAGATTTCAATACATAGGTTTTAAGATTATTACTAGTCAGATATATCCTTGTGTGGTGAATAGGGGGTGTTAAGTCCAGTTCTCTGAGCAAGGAGTAGGTCTTGTCTATTACATGTTGGGTTTATGGAACGGTATCTCAGCTAATTTGAAACCCTTGTTTTATGTATCACCCCACCTCACTTTTCCTGTTAAGCAGCCATAGTGTGTTTTCTGCATGTGTGACTCTGTTCTGTTTTGGAATTCAGTTCAAGTGTAATGGTTTTTACTTTCCCTGTATAAGTGATATCTTATGAGAAGTGTCCTTTTCTGTGTGACTTATTTCACTTAGAATCGACGTACCTAAATCCACTCATCATGCTGCTACTAGCCTTATGACATTGATTTCATGGCTGAGTGATATTCCATTGTACATAAGGACCACAACTTCTTTATCCATTTTTCTCTTTCCTGGGATATTTAAGGTGGAATGAAGTGGAGGTCCTTGGCAACAGAGCAGCCCTAAACTTTGGTGTGCTTGTGTCTTGCTGATTTTTAATTTTCCCAATTTATACCCCCATGCGTGGAAGTGCCCTTAGCGCTCTAAGCTGTGTTTTTTAGATGTTTCAGGACACACTGTACCCTTCTCCAGCGTGGCTGTTGGCAATTTACATCCCGCCCATCAGCGTAGCAAGGCTCCCATTTCTCCATGGCCTGTCCTGCATTTCTGGTTTTGACACTTTTCTCAGCATGGCCCTTTTGACCGATGGGAAGCGAGACTTCTTTGTAGCGCTGATTTGCCTTTCCAGGTTGCTTGGTTGGCCAAAAAGGGCGTATGCGTTTTTTCCTGAATATATTCAGGAAAAAACGCATACGCCCTTTTTGGCCAAGGGCCTCATTGTCAACGTTTTGCTGCTTTTCATGTGCTTTAAAGGCGATTCGAATCTACCTCCTGAAATCTGTTTCCTGCAATTCTGCCTTGATTTCAAATCCTCTTCTTTGCCTTCCCTCAATATATTTGTGGACGAGAGTTATCATTTATAACTCTGCAGGTTTGTGAATTGCAGTGCCCTGAAGCTCCATTTTACAACTCGCTTTTTGGGAGCTGGCCGTAAAAGCGCAGGATGGTTTCAGGCCCTGTGCTGGTTCCGGGGGGCAGCTGAGCCTGTGGTTAATTCTTCTTCCTGATGGGAAAATAGAGTGACCTGTGCCTGTCCCAACACCTAGAGCTAGCCTCTCATTAGTTCCCCATCTTCCCCTTCATCCTCAGGACAAATTGCAACCTGTACGGAACAGGAAGTTAAAGGTGCTGATGCTCCAAGTAGGGAGATTGCTAGTAAAGTGGCTGGAATGGCGAACCCGAGCACAAGGAGATGAGAAATGAGGTGCGTTTTAGGAACCTTTCCCCATCACACGGTGTACCATCTTCCTGGTTTCTCATGCATGTTTTCCATGTAGGAAGATGCCCTTGAACCTCGAGATTTGGGACCCATGCGATGGGTACCACGCAGTATTACTTTAAAGGGTCTGCGTTTGCTCACCCAGCCTCACCAAATCTCTCAGCCCCAGGAGTGTCCACCCTTATGTCTCATCCAGCTGTGGGTCTAGATATGGTCAATCCAGGTTCCATCACAGCCCCTGAACGAATTGTGTAAGAATTTCTCTCTCTTTCACTGTCTTTGTTTCATGGGTTTTTAAAAGTAATTTATTTTTATAATGGGGTTTAGCTGCTTTTCACGGCTGTGTTTATGCCGCTTTACACCCACTTGACACACTAACAGAGAGATTTCAATACATAGGTTTTAAGATTATTACTAGTCAGATATATCCTTGTGTGGTGAATAGGGGGTGTTGAGTCCAGTTCTCTGAGCAAGGAGTAGGTCTTGTCTATTACATGTTGGGTTTATGGAACGGTATCTCAGCTAATTTGAAACCCTTGTTTTATGTATCACCCCACCTCACCTTTCCTGTTAAGCAGCCATAGTGTGTTTTCTGCATGTGTGACTCTGTTCTGTTTTGGAATTCAGTTCAAGTGTAATGGTTTTTACTTTCCCTGTATAAGTGATATCTTATGAGAAGTGTCCTTTTCTGTGTGACTTATTTCACTTAGAATCGTCGTACCTAAATCCACTCATCATGCTGCTACTAGCCTTATGACATTGATTTCATGGCTGAGTGATATTCCATTGTACATAAGACCACAACTTCTTTATCCATTTTTCTCTTTCCTGGGATATTTAAGGTGGAATGAAGTGGAGGTCCTTGGCAACAGAGCAGCCCTAAACTTTGGTGTGCTTGTGTCTTGCTGATTTTTAATTTTCCCAATTTATACCCCCATGCGTGGAAGTGCCCTATGCGCTCTAAGCTGTGTTTTTTAGATGTTTCAGGACACACCGTACCCTTCTCCAGCGTGGCTGTTGGCAATTTACATTCCGCCCATCAGCGTAGCAAGGCTCCCATTTCTCCATGGCCTGTTCTGCATTTCTGGTTTTGACACTTTTCTCAGCATGGCCCTTTTGACCGATGGGCAGCGAGACTTCTTTGTAGCGCTGATTTGCCTTTCCAGGTTGCTTGGTTGGCCAAAAAGGGCGTATGCGTTTTTTCCTGAATATATTCAGGAAAAAACGCATACGCCCTTTTTGGCCAAGGGCATCATTGTCAACGTTTTGCCGCTTTTCATGTGCTTTAAAGGCGATTCGAATCTACCTCCTGAAATCTGTTTCCTGCAATTCTGCCTTGATTTCAAATCCTCTTCTTTGCCTTCCCTCAATATATTTGTGGACGAGAGTTATCATTTATAACTCTGCAGGTTTGTGAATTGCAGTGCCCTGAAGCTCCATTTTACAACTTGCTTTTTTGGGAGCTGGCCGCAAAAGCGCAGGATGGCTTCAGGCCCTGTTCTGGTTCTGGGGGGCAGGCTGAGCCTGTGGATAATTCTTCTTCCTGATGGGAAAATAGAGTGACCTGTGTCTGTCCCAATACCAAGAGCTAGTCTCTCATTGCTTCCCCGTCTTCCCGTTCATCCTCAGGACAAATTGCAACCTGTACGGAACAGGAGGTTAAAGGTGCTGATACTCCAAGTAGGGAGATTGCTAGTAAAGTGGCTGGAATTGCGAACCCGAGCTCAAGGAGATGACAAATGAGGTGCGTTTTAGAAAGCTTTCCCCATCACACGGTGTACCATCTTCTGGGTTTCTCATGCATGTTTTCGATGTAGGAAGATGCCCTTGAACCTGGAGATTTGGGTCACATGGGATGGGTACCACACAGTATTACTTTAAAGGGTCTGCGTTTGCTCACCCAACCTCACCAAACCTCTCAGCCCCAAGAGTGTCCACCCTTATGTCTCATCCAGCTGTGGGTCTAGATATGGTCATTCCGGGTTGCATCACAGCCCCTGAACGAATTGTGTAAGAATTTCTCTCTCTTTCTCTGTCTTTGTTTCATGGGTTTTTAAAAGTAATTTATTTTTATAATGGGGTTTACCTGCTTTTCACGGCTGTGTTTATGCCGCTTTACACCCACTTGACACACTAACAGAGAGATTTCAATACATAGGTTTTAAGATTATTACTAGTCAGATATATCCTTGTGTGGTGAATAGGGGGTGTTGAGTCCAGTTCTCTGAGCAAGGAGTAGGTCTTGTCTATTACATGTTGGCTTTATGGAACGGTATCTCAGCTAATTTGAAACCCTTGTTTTATGTATCACCCCACCTCACTTTTCCTGTTAAGCAGCCATAGTGTGTTTTCTGCATGTGTGACTCTGTTCTGTTTTGGAATTCAGTTCAAGTGTAATGGTTTTTACTTTCCCTGTATAAGTGATATCTTATGAGAAGTGTCCTTTTCTGTGTGACTTATTTCACTTAGAATCGACGTACCTAAATCCACTCATCATGCTGCTACTAGCCTTATGACATTGATTTCATGGCTGAGTGATATTCCATTGTACATAAGGACCACAACTTCTTTATCCATTTTTCTCTTTCCTGGGATATTTAAGGTGGAATGAAGTGGAGGTCCTTGGCAACAGAGCAGCCCTAAACTTTGGTGTGCTTGTGTCTTGCTGATTTTTAATTTTCCCAATTTATACCCCCATGCGTGGAAGTGCCCTTAGCGCTCTAAGCTGTGTTTTTTAGATGTTTCAGGACACACTGTACCCTTCTCCAGCGTGGCTGTTGGCAATTTACATCCCGCCCATCAGCGTAGCAAGGCTCCCATTTCTCCATGGCCTGTCCTGCATTTCTGGTTTTGACACTTTTCTCAGCATGGCCCTTTTGACCGATGGGAAGCGAGACTTCTTTGTAGCGCTGATTTGCCTTTCCAGGTTGCTTGGTTGGCCAAAAAGGGCGTATGCGTTTTTTCCTGAATATATTCAGGAAAAAACGCATACGCCCTTTTTGGCCAAGGGCCTCATTGTCAACGTTTTGCTGCTTTTCATGTGCTTTAAAGGCGATTCGAATCTACCTCCTGAAATCTGTTTCCTGCAATTCTGCCTTGATTTCAAATCCTCTTCTTTGCCTTCCCTCAATATATTTGTGGACGAGAGTTATCATTTATAACTCTGCAGGTTTGTGAATTGCAGTGCCCTGAAGCTCCATTTTACAACTCGCTTTTTGGGAGCTGGCCGTAAAAGCGCAGGATGGTTTCAGGCCCTGTGCTGGTTCCGGGGGGCAGCTGAGCCTGTGGTTAATTCTTCTTCCTGATGGGAAAATAGAGTGACCTGTGCCTGTCCCAACACCTAGAGCTAGCCTCTCATTAGTTCCCCATCTTCCCCTTCATCCTCAGGACAAATTGCAACCTGTACGGAACAGGAAGTTAAAGGTGCTGATGCTCCAAGTAGGGAGATTGCTAGTAAAGTGGCTGGAATGGCGAACCCGAGCACAAGGAGATGAGAAATGAGGTGCGTTTTAGGAACCTTTCCCCATCACACGGTGTACCATCTTCTGGGTTTCTCATGCATGTTTTCCATGTAGGAAGATGCCCTTGAACCTCGAGATTTGGGACCCATGCGATGGGTACCACGCAGTATTACTTTAAAGGGTCTGCGTTTGCTCACCCAGCCTCACCAAATCTCTCAGCCCCAGGAGTGTCCACCCTTATGTCTCATCCAGCTGTGGGTCTAGATATGGTCAATCCAGGTTCCATCACAGCCCCTGAACGAATTGTGTAAGAATTTCTCTCTCTTTCACTGTCTTTGTTTCATGGGTTTTTAAAAGTAATTTATTTTTATAATGGGGTTTAGCTGCTTTTCACGGCTGTGTTTATGCCGCTTTACACCCACTTGACACACTAACAGAGAGATTTCAATACATAGGTTTTAAGATTATTACTAGTCAGATATATCCTTGTGTGGTGAATAGGGGGTGTTGAGTCCAGTTCTCTGAGCAAGGAGTAGGTCTTGTCTATTACATGTTGGGTTTATGGAACTGTATCTCAGGTAATTTGAAACCCTTGTTTTATGTATCACCCCACCTCACCTTTCCTGTTAAGCAGCCATAGTGTGTTTTCTGCATGTGTGACTCTGTTCTGTTTTGTAATTCAGTTCAAGTGTAATGGTTTTTACTTTCCCTGTATAAGTGATATCTTATGAGAAGTGTCCTTTTCTGTGTGACTTATTTCACTTAGAATCGTCGTACCTAAATCCACTCATCATGCTGCTACTAGCCTTATGACATTGATTTCATGGCTGAGTGATATTCCATTGTACATAAGGACCACAACTTCTTTATCCATTTTTCTCTTTCCTGGGATATTTAAGGTGGAATGAAGTGGAGGTCCTTGGCAACAGAGCAGCCCTAAACTTTGGTGTGCTTGTGTCTTGCTGATTTTTAATTTTCCCAATTTATACCCCCATGCGTGGAAGTGCCCTATGCGCTCTAAGCTGTGTTTTTTAGATGTTTCAGGACACACCGTACCCTTCTCCAGCGTGGCTGTTGGCAATTTACATTCCGCCCATCAGCGTAGCAAGGCTCCCATTTCTCCATGGCCTGTTCTGCATTTCTGGTTTTGACACTTTTCTCAGCATGGCCCTTTTGACCGATGGGCAGCGAGACTTCTTTGTAGCGCTGATTTGCCTTTCCAGGTTGCTTGGTTGGCCAAAAAGGGCGTATGCGTTTTTTCCTGAATATATTCAGGAAAAAACGCATACGCCCTTTTTGGCCAAGGGCATCATTGTCAACGTTTTGCCGCTTTTCATGTGCTTTAAAGGCGATTCGAATCTACCTCCTGAAATCTGTTTCCTGCAATTCTGCCTTGATTTCAAATCCTCTTCTTTGCCTTCCCTCAATATATTTGTGGACGAGAGTTATCATTTATAACTCTGCAGGTTTGTGAATTGCAGTGCCCTGAAGCTCCATTTTACAACTTGCTTTTTTGGGAGCTGGCCGCAAAAGCGCAGGATGGCTTCAGGCCCTGTTCTGGTTCTGGGGGGCAGGCTGAGCCTGTGGATAATTCTTCTTCCTGATGGGAAAATAGAGTGACCTGTGTCTGTCCCAATACCAAGAGCAAGACTCTCATTGCTTCCCCGTCTTCCCGTTCATCCTCAGGACAAATTGCAACCTGTACGGAACAGGAGGTTAAAGGTGCTGATACTCCAAGTAGGGAGATTGCTAGTAAAGTGGCTGGAATTGCGAACCCGAGCTCAAGGAGATGACAAATGAGGTGCGTTTTAGAAAGCTTTCCCCATCACACGGTGTACCATCTTCTGGGTCTCTCATGCATGTTTTCGATGTAGGAAGATGCCCTTGAACCTGGAGATTTGGGACACATGGGATGGGTACCACACAGTATTACTTTAAAGGGTCTGCGTTTGCTCACCCAACCTAACCAAACCTCTCAGCCCCAAGAGTGTCCACCCTTATGTCTCATCCAGCTGTGGGTCTAGATATGGTCAATCCGGGTTGCATCACAGCCCCTGAACGAATTGTGTAAGAATTTCTCTCTCTTTCTCTGTCTTTGTTTCATGGGTTTTTAAAAGTAATTTATTTTTATAATGGGGTTTAGCTGCTTTTCACTGCTGTGTTTATGCCGCTTTACACCCACTTGACACACTAACAGAGAGATTTCAATACATAGGTTTTAAGATTATTACTAGTCAGATATATCCTTGTGTGGTGAATAGGGGGTGTTAAGTCCAGTTCTCTGAGCAAGGAGTAGGTCTTGTCTATTACATGTTGGGTTTATGGAACGGTATCTCAGCTAATTTGAAACCCTTGTTTTATGTATCACCCCACCTCACTTTTCCTGTTAAGCAGCCATAGTGTGTTTTCTGCATGTGTGACTCTGTTCTGTTTTGGAATTCAGTTCAAGTGTAATGGTTTTTACTTTCCCTGTATAAGTGATATCTTATGAGAAGTGTCCTTTTCTGTGTGACTTATTTCACTTAGAATCGACGTACCTAAATCCACTCATCATGCTGCTACTAGCCTTATGACATTGATTTCATGGCTGAGTGATATTCCATTGTACATAAGGACCACAACTTCTTTATCCATTTTTCTCTTTCCTGGGATATTTAAGGTGGAATGAAGTGGAGGTCCTTGGCAACAGAGCAGCACTAAACTTTGGTGTGCTTGTGTCTTGCTGATTTTTAATTTTCCCAATTTATACCCCCATGCGTGGAAGTGCCCTTAGCGCTCTAAGCTGTGTTTTTTAGATGTTTCAGGACACACTGTACCCTTCTCCAGCGTGGCTGTTGGCAATTTACATCCCGCCCATCAGCGTAGCAAGGCTGCCATTTCTCCATGGCCTGTCCTGCATTTCTGGTTTTGACACTTTTCTCAGCATGGCCCTTTTGACCGATGGGCAGCGAGACTTCTTTGTAGCGCTGATTTGCCTTTCCAGGTTGCTTGGTTGGCCATAAAGGGCGTATGCGTTTTTTCCTGAATATATTCAGGAAAAAACGCATACGCCCTTTATGGCCAAGGACCTCATTGTCAACGTTTTGCTGCTTTTCATGTGCTTTAAAGGCGATTCGAATCTACCTCCTGAAATCTGTTTCCTGCAATTCTGCCTTGATTTCAAATCCTCTTCTTTGCCTTCCCTCAATATATTTGTGGACGAGAGTTATCATTTATAACTCTGCAGGTTTGTGAATTGCAGTGCCCTGAAGCTCCATTTTACAACTCGCTTTTTGGGAGCTGGCCGTAAAAGCGCAGGATGGTTTCAGGCCCTGTGCTGGTTCCGGGGGGCAGCTGAGCCTGTGGTTAATTCTTCTTCCTGATGGGAAAATAGAGTGACCTGTGCCTGTCCCAACACCTAGAGCTAGCCTCTCATTGGTTCCCCATCTTCCCATTCATCCTCAGGACAAATTGCAACATGTACGGAACAGGAGGTTAAAGGTGCTGATGCTCCAAGTAGGGAGATTGCTAGTAAAGTGGCTGGAATGGCGAACCCGAGCACAAGGAGATGAGAAATGAGGTGCGTTTTAGGAACCTTTCCCCATCACACGGTGTACCATCTTCTGGGTTTCTCATGCATGTTTTCGATGTAGGAAGATGCCCTTGAACCTCGAGATTTGGGACCCATGCGATGGGTACCACGCAGTATTACTTTAAAGGGTCTGCGTTTGCTCACCCAGCCTCACCAAATCTCTCAGCCCCAAGAGTGTCCACCCTTATGTCTCATCCAGCTGTGGGTCTAGATATGGTCAATCCAGGTTCCATCACAGCCCCTGAACGAATTGTGTAAGAATTTCTCTCTCTTTCACTGTCTTTGTTTCATGGGTTTTTAAAAGTAATTTATTTTTATAATGGGGTTTAGCTGCTTTTCACGGCTGTGTTTATGCCGCTTTACACCCACTTGACACACTAACAGAGAGATTTCAATACATAGGTTTTAAGATTATTACTAGTCAGATATATCCTTGTGTGGTGAATAGTGGGTGTTGAGTCCAGTTCTCTGAGCAAGGAGTAGGTCTTGTCTATTACATGTTGGGTTTATGGAACTGTATCTCAGGTAATTTGAAACCCTTGTTTTATGTATCACCCCACCTCACCTTTCCTGTTAAGCAGCCATAGTGTGTTTTCTGCATGTGTGACTCTGTTCTGTTTTGGAATTCAGTTCAAGTGTAATGGTTTTTACTTTCCCTGTATAAGTGATATCTTATGAGAAGTGTCCTTTTCTGTGTGACTTATTTCACTTAGAATCGTCGTACCTAAATCCACTCATCATGCTGCTACTAGCCTTATGACATTGATTTCATGGCTGAGTGATATTCCATTGTACATAAGGACCACAACTTCTTTATCCATTTTTCTCTTTCCTGGGATATTTAAGGTGGAATGAAGTGGAGGTCCTTGGCAACAGAGCAGCCCTAAACTTTGGTGTGCTTGTGTCTTGCTGATTTTTAATTTTCCCAATTTATACCCCCATGCGTGGAAGTGCCCTATGCGCTCTAAGCTGTGTTTTTTAGATGTTTCAGGACACACCGTACCCTTCTCCAGCGTGGCTGTTGGCAATTTACATTCCGCCCATCAGCGTAGCAAGGCTCCCATTTCTCCATGGCCTGTTCTGCATTTCTGGTTTTGACACTTTTCTCAGCATGGCCCTTTTGACCGATGGGCAGCGAGACTTCTTTGTAGCGCTGATTTGCCTTTCCAGGTTGCTTGGTTGGCCAAAAAGGGCGTATGCGTTTTTTCCTGAATATATTCAGGAAAAAACGCATACGCCCTTTTTGGCCAAGGGCATCATTGTCAACGTTTTGCCGCTTTTCATGTGCTTTAAAGGCGATTCGAATCTACCTCCTGAAATCTGTTTCCTGCAATTCTGCCTTGATTTCAAATCCTCTTCTTTGCCTTCCCTCAATATATTTGTGGACGAGAGTTATCATTTATAACTCTGCAGGTTTGTGAATTGCAGTGCCCTGAAGTTCCATTTTACAACTTGCTTTTTTGGGAGCTGGCCGCAAAAGCGCAGGATGGCTTCAGGCCCTGTTCTGGTTCTGGGGGGCAGGCTGAGCCTGTGGATAATTCTTCTTCCTGATGGGAAAATAGAGTGACCTGTGTCTGTCCCAATACCAAGAGCTAGTCTCTCATTGCTTCCCCGTCTTCCCGTTCATCCTCAGGACAAATTGGAACCTGTACGGAACAGGAGGTTAAAGGTGCTGATACTCCAAGTAGGGAGATTGCTAGTAAAGTGGCTGGAATTGCGAACCCGAGCTCAAGGAGATGACAAATGAGGTGCGTTTTAGAAAGCTTTCCCCATCACACGGTGTACCATCTTCTGGGTTTCTCATGCATGTTTTCGATGTAGGAAGATGCCCTTGAACCTGGAGATTTGGGACACATGGGATGGGTACCACACAGTATTACTTTAAAGGGTCTGCGTTTGCTCACCCAACCTCACCAAACCTCTCAGCCCCAAGAGTGTCCACCCTTATGTCTCATCCAGCTGTGGGTCTAGATATGGTCATTCCGGGTTGCATCACAGCCCCTGAACGAATTGTGTAAGAATTTCTCTCTCTTTCTCTGTCTTTGTTTCATGGGTTTTTAAAAGTAATTTATTTTTATAATGGGGTTTACCTGCTTTTCACTGCTGTGTTTATGCCGCTTTACACCCACTTGACACACTAACAGAGAGATTTCAATACATAGGTTTTAAGATTATTACTAGTCAGATATATCCTTGTGTGGTGAATAGGGGGTGTTAAGTCCAGTTCTCTGAGCAAGGAGTAGGTCTTGTCTATTACATGTTGGGTTTATGGAACGGTATCTCAGCTAATTTGAAACCCTTGTTTTATGTATCACCCCACCTCACTTTTCCTGTTAAGCAGCCATAGTGTGTTTTCTGCATGTGTGACTCTGTTCTGTTTTGGAATTCAGTTCAAGTGTAATGGTTTTTACTTTCCCTGTATAAGTGATATCTTATGAGAAGTGTCCTTTTCTGTGTGACTTATTTCACTTAGAATCGACGTACCTAAATCCACTCATCATGCTGCTACTAGCCTTATGACATTGATTTCATGGCTGAGTGATATTCCATTGTACATAAGGACCACAACTTCTTTATCCATTTTTCTCTTTCCTGGGATATTTAAGGTGGAATGAAGTGGAGGTCCTTGGCAACAGAGCAGCCCTAAACTTTGGTGTGCTTGTGTCTTGCTGATTTTTAATTTTCCCAATTTATACCCCCATGCGTGGAAGTGCCCTTAGCGCTCTAAGCTGTGTTTTTTAGATGTTTCAGGACACACTGTACCCTTCTCCAGCGTGGCTGTTGGCAATTTACATCCCGCCCATCAGCGTAGCAAGGCTCCCATTTCTCCATGGCCTGTCCTGCATTTCTGGTTTTGACACTTTTCTCAGCATGGCCCTTTTGACCGATGGGAAGCGAGACTTCTTTGTAGCGCTGATTTGCCTTTCCAGGTTGCTTGGTTGGCCAAAAAGGGCGTATGCGTTTTTTCCTGAATATATTCAGGAAAAAACGCATACGCCCTTTTTGGCCAAGGGCCTCATTGTCAACGTTTTGCTGCTTTTCATGTGCTTTAAAGGCGATTCGAATCTACCTCCTGAAATCTGTTTCCTGCAATTCTGCCTTGATTTCAAATCCTCTTCTTTGCCTTCCCTCAATATATTTGTGGACGAGAGTTATCATTTATAACTCTGCAGGTTTGTGAATTGCAGTGCCCTGAAGCTCCATTTTACAACTCGCTTTTTGGGAGCTGGCCGTAAAAGCGCAGGATGGTTTCAGGCCCTGTGCTGGTTCCGGGGGGCAGCTGAGCCTGTGGTTAATTCTTCTTCCTGATGGGAAAATAGAGTGACCTGTGCCTGTCCCAACACCTAGAGCTAGCCTCTCATTAGTTCCCCATCTTCCCCTTCATCCTCAGGACAAATTGCAACCTGTACGGAACAGGAAGTTAAAGGTGCTGATGCTCCAAGTAGGGAGATTGCTAGTAAAGTGGCTGGAATGGCGAACCCGAGCACAAGGAGATGAGAAATGAGGTGCGTTTTAGGAACCTTTCCCCATCACACGGTGTACCATCTTCTGGGTTTCTCATGCATGTTTTCCATGTAGGAAGATGCCCTTGAACCTCGAGATTTGGGACCCATGCGATGGGTACCACGCAGTATTACTTTAAAGGGTCTGCGTTTGCTCACCCAGCCTCACCAAATCTCTCAGCCCCAGGAGTGTCCACCCTTATGTCTCATCCAGCTGTGGGTCTAGATATGGTCAATCCAGGTTCCATCACAGCCCCTGAACGAATTGTGTAAGAATTTCTCTCTCTTTCACTGTCTTTGTTTCATGGGTTTTTAAAAGTAATTTATTTTTATAATGGGGTTTAGCTGCTTTTCACGGCTGTGTTTATGCCGCTTTACACCCACTTGACACACTAACAGAGAGATTTCAATACATAGGTTTTAAGATTATTACTAGTCAGATATATCCTTGTGTGGTGAATAGGGGGTGTTGAGTCCAGTTCTCTGAGCAAGGAGTAGGTCTTGTCTATTACATGTTGGGTTTATGGAACTGTATCTCAGGTAATTTGAAACCCTTGCTTTATGTATCACCCCACCTCACCTTTCCTGTTAAGCAGCCATAGTGTGTTTTCTGCATGTGTGACTCTGTTCTGTTTTGTAATTCAGTTCAAGTGTAATGGTTTTTACTTTCCCTGTATAAGTGATATCTTATGAGAAGTGTCCTTTTCTGTGTGACTTATTTCACTTAGAATCGTCGTACCTAAATCCACTCATCATGCTGCTACTAGCCTTATGACATTGATTTCATGGCTGAGTGATATTCCATTGTACATAAGGACCACAACTTCTTTATCCATTTTTCTCTTTCCTGGGATATTTAAGGTGGAATGAAGTGGAGGTCCTTGGCAACAGAGCAGCCCTAAACTTTGGTGTGCTTGTGTCTTGCTGATTTTTAATTTTCCCAATTTATACCCCCATGCGTGGAAGTGCCCTATGCGCTCTAAGCTGTGTTTTTTAGATGTTTCAGGACACACCGTACCCTTCTCCAGCGTGGCTGTTGGCAATTTACATTCCGCCCATCAGCGTAGCAAGGCTCCCATTTCTCCATGGCCTGTTCTGCATTTCTGGTTTTGACACTTTTCTCAGCATGGCCCTTTTGACCGATGGGCAGCGAGACTTCTTTGTAGCGCTGATTTGCCTTTCCAGGTTGCTTGGTTGGCCAAAAAGGGCGTATGCGTTTTTTCCTGACTATATTCAGGAAAAAACGCATACGCCCTTTTTGGCCAAGGGCATCATTGTCAACGTTTTGCCGCTTTTCATGTGCTTTAAAGGCGATTCGAATCTACCTCCTGAAATCTGTTTCCTGCAATTCTGCCTTGATTTCAAATCCTCTTCTTTGCCTTCCCTCAATATATTTGTGGACGAGAGTTATCATTTATAACTCTGCAGGTTTGTGAATTGCAGTGCCCTGAAGCTCCATTTTACAACTTGCTTTTTTGGGAGCTGGCCGCAAAAGTGCAGGATGGCTTCAGGCCCTGTTCTGGTTCTGGGGGGCAGGCTGAGCCTGTGGATAATTCTTCTTCCTGATGGGAAAATAGAGTGACCTGTGTCTGTCCCAATACCAAGAGCAAGTCTCTCATTGCTTCCCCGTCTTCCCGTTCATCCTCAGGACAAATTGCAACCTGTACGGAACAGGAGGTTAAAGGTGCTGATACTCCAAGTAGGGAGATTGCTAGTAAAGTGGCTGGAATTGCGAACCCGAGCTCAAGGAGATGACAAATGAGGTGCGTTTTAGAAAGCTTTCCCCATCACACGGTGTACCATCTTCTGGGTTTCTCATGCATGTTTTCGATGTAGGAAGATGCCCTTGAACCTGGAGATTTGGGACACATGGGATGGGTACCACACAGTATTACTTTAAAGGGTCTGCGTTTGCTCACCCAACCTCACCAAACCTCTCAGCCCCAAGAGTGTCCACCCTTATGTCTCATCCAGCTGTGGGTCTAGATATGGTCAATCCGGGTTGCATCACAGCCCCTGAACGAATTGTGTAAGAATTTCTCTCTCTTTCACTGTCTTTGTTTCATGGGTTTTTAAAAGTAATTTATTTTTATAATGGGGTTTAGCTGCTTTTCACGGCTGTGTTTATGCCGCTTTACACCCACTTGACACACTAACAGAGAGATTTCAATACATAGGTTTTAAGATTATTACTAGTCAGATATATCCTTGTGTGGTGAATAGGGGGTGTTGAGTCCAGTTCTCTGAGCAAGGAGTAGGTCTTGTCTATTACATGTTGGGTTTATGGAACGGTATCTCAGCTAATTTGAAACCCTTGTTTTATGTATCACCCCACCTCACCTTTCCTGTTAAGCAGCCATAGTGTGTTTTCTGCATGTGTGACTCTGTTCTGTTTTGGAATTCAGTTCAAGTGTAATGGTTTTTACTTTCCCTGTATAAGTGATATCTTATGAGAAGTGTCCTTTTCTGTGTGACTTATTTCACTTAGAATCGTCGTACCTAAATCCACTCATCATGCTGCTACTAGCCTTATGACATTGATTTCATGGCTGAGTGATATTCCATTGTACATAAGACCACAACTTCTTTATCCATTTTTCTCTTTCCTGGGATATTTAAGGTGGAATGAAGTGGAGGTCCTTGGCAACAGAGCAGCCCTAAACTTTGGTGTGCTTGTGTCTTGCTGATTTTTAATTTTCCCAATTTATACCCCCATGCGTGGAAGTGCCCTATGCGCTCTAAGCTCTGTTTTTTAGATGTTTCAGGACACACCGTACCCTTCTCCAGCGTGGCTGTTGGCAATTTACATTCCGCCCATCAGCGTAGCAAGGCTCCCATTTCTCCATGGCCTGTTCTGCATTTCTGGTTTTGACACTTTTCTCAGCATGGCCCTTTTGACCGATGGGCAGCGAGACTTCTTTGTAGCGCTGATTTGCCTTTCCAGGTTGCTTGGTTGGCCAAAAAGGGCGTATGCGTTTTTTCCTGAATATATTCAGGAAAAAACGCATACGCCCTTTTTGGCCAAGGGCATCATTGTCAACGTTTTGCCGCTTTTCATGTGCTTTAAAGGCGATTCGAATCTACCTCCTGAAATCTGTTTCCTGCAATTCTGCCTTGATTTCAAATCCTCTTCTTTGCCTTCCCTCAATATATTTGTGGACGAGAGTTATCATTTATAACTCTGCAGGTTTGTGAATTGCAGTGCCCTGAAGCTCCATTTTACAACTTGCTTTTTTGGGAGCTGGCCGCAAAAGCGCAGGATGGCTTCAGGCCCTGTTCTGGTTCTGGGGGGCAGGCTGAGCCTGTGGATAATTCTTCTTCCTGATGGGAAAATAGAGTGACCTGTGTCTGTCCCAATACCAAGAGCTAGTCTCTCATTGCTTCCCCGTCTTCCCGTTCATCCTCAGGACAAATTGCAACCTGTACGGAACAGGAGGTTAAAGGTGCTGATACTCCAAGTAGGGAGATTGCTAGTAAAGTGGCTGGAATTGCGAACCCGAGCTCAAGGAGATGACAAATGAGGTGCGTTTTAGAAAGCTTTCCCCATCACACGGTGTACCATCTTCTGGGTTTCTCATGCATGTTTTCGATGTAGGAAGATGCCCTTGAACCTGGAGATTTGGGTCACATGGGATGGGTACCACACAGTATTACTTTAAAGGGTCTGCGTTTGCTCACCCAACCTCACCAAACCTCTCAGCCCCAAGAGTGTCCACCCTTATGTCTCATCCAGCTGTGGGTCTAGATATGGTCATTCCGGGTTGCATCACAGCCCCTGAACGAATTGTGTAAGAATTTCTCTCTCTTTCTCTGTCTTTGTTTCATGGGTTTTTAAAAGTAATTTATTTTTATAATGGGGTTTACCTGCTTTTCACGGCTGTGTTTATGCCGCTTTACACCCACTTGACACACTAACAGAGAGATTTCAATACATAGGTTTTAAGATTATTACTAGTCAGATATATCCTTGTGTGGTGAATAGGGGGTGTTGAGTCCAGTTCTCTGAGCAAGGAGTAGGTCTTGTCTATTACATGTTGGCTTTATGGAACGGTATCTCAGCTAATTTGCAACCCTTGTTTTATGTATCACCCCACCTCACTTTTCCTGTTAAGCAGCCATAGTGTGTTTTCTGCATGTGTGACTCTGTTCTGTTTTGGAATTCAGTTCAAGTGTAATGGTTTTTACTTTCCCTGTATAAGTGATATCTTATGAGAAGTGTCCTTTTCTGTGTGACTTATTTCACTTAGAATCGACGTACCTAAATCCACTCATCATGCTGCTACTAGCCTTATGACATTGATTTCATGGCTGAGTGATATTCCATTGTACATAAGGACCACAACTTCTTTATCCATTTTTCTCTTTCCTGGGATATTTAAGGTGGAATGAAGTGGAGGTCCTTGGCAACAGAGCAGCCCTAAACTTTGGTGTGCTTGTGTCTTGCTGATTTTTAATTTTCCCAATTTATACCCCCATGCGTGGAAGTGCCCTTAGCGCTCTAAGCTGTGTTTTTTAGATGTTTCAGGACACACTGTACCCTTCTCCAGCGTGGCTGTTGGCAATTTACATCCCGCCCATCAGCGTAGCAAGGCTCCCATTTCTCCATGGCCTGTCCTGCATTTCTGGTTTTGACACTTTTCTCAGCATGGCCCTTTTGACCGATGGGCAGCGAGACTTCTTTGTAGCGCTGATTTGCCTTTCCAGGTTGCTTGGTTGGCCATAAAGGGCGTATGCGTTTTTTCCTGAATATATTCAGGAAAAAACGCATACGCCCTTTATGGCCAAGGACCTCATTGTCAACGTTTTGCTGCTTTTCATGTGCTTTAAAGGCGATTCGAATCTACCTCCTGAAATCTGTTTCCTGCAATTCTGCCTTGATTTCAAATCCTCTTCTTTGCCTTCCCTCAATATATTTGTGGACGAGAGTTATCATTTATAACTCTGCAGGTTTGTGAATTGCAGTGCCCTGAAGCTCCATTTTACAACTCGCTTTTTGGGAGCTGGCCGTAAAAGCGCAGGATGGTTTCAGGCCCTGTGCTGGTTCCGGGGGGCAGCTGAGCCTGTGGTTAATTCTTCTTCCTGATGGGAAAATAGAGTGACCTGTGCCTGTCCCAACACCTAGAGCTAGCCTCTCATTAGTTCCCCATTTTCCCCTTCATCCTCAGGACAAATTGCAACCTGTACGGAACAGGAAGTTAAAGGTGCTGATGCTCCAAGTAGGGAGATTGCTAGTAAAGTGGCTGGAATGGCGAACCCGAGCACAAGGAGATGAGAAATGAGGTGCGTTTTAGGAACCTTTCCCCATCACACGGTGTACCATCTTCCTGGTTTCTCATGCATGTTTTCCATGTAGGAAGATGCCCTTGAACCTCGAGATTTGGGACCCATGCGATGGGTACCACGCAGTATTACTTTAAAGGGTCTGCGTTTGCTCACCCAGCCTCACCAAATCTCTCAGCCCCAGGAGTGTCCACCCTTATGTCTCATCCAGCTGTGGGTCTAGATATGGTCAATCCAGGTTCCATCACAGCCCCTGAACGAATTGTGTAAGAATTTCTCTCTCTTTCACTGTCTTTGTTTCATGGGTTTTTAAAAGTAATTTATTTTTATAATGGGGTTTAGCTGCTTTTCACGGCTGTGTTTATGCCGCTTTACACCCACTTGACACACTAACAGAGAGATTTCAAT
Source organism: Balaenoptera physalus (assembly GCF_965194825.1). NCBI lineage: Eukaryota > Metazoa > Chordata > Mammalia > Artiodactyla > Balaenopteridae > Balaenoptera > Balaenoptera physalus. The sequence continues at coordinate 154,039 of NW_028125604.1, read as the reverse complement.
ACATAGGTTTTAAGATTATTACTAGTCAGATATATCCTTGTGTGGTGAATAGGGGGTGTTGAGTCCAGTTCTCTGAGCAAGGAGTAGGTCTTGTCTATTACATGTTGGGTTTATGGAACGGGATCTCAGCTAATTTGAAACCCTTGTTTTATGTATCACCCCACCTCACCTTTCCTGTTAAGCAGCCATAGTGTGTTTTCTGCATGTGTGACTCTGTTCTGTTTTGGAATTCAGTTCAAGTGTAATGGTTTTTACTTTCCCTGTATAAGTGATATCTTATGAGAAGTGTCCTTTTCTGTGTGACTTATTTCACTTAGAATCGTCGTACCTAAATCCACTCATCATGCTGCTACTAGCCTTATGACATTGATTTCATGGCTGAGTGATATTCCATTGTACATAAGACCACAACTTCTTTATCCATTTTTCTCTTTCCTGGGATATTTAAGGTGGAATGAAGTGGAGGTCCTTGGCAACAGAGCAGCCCTAAACTTTGGTGTGCTTGTGTCTTGCTGATTTTTAATTTTCCCAATTTATACCCCCATGCGTGGAAGTGCCCTATGCGCTCTAAGCTCTGTTTTTTAGATGTTTCAGGACACACCGTACCCTTCTCCAGCGTGGCTGTTGGCAATTTACATTCCGCCCATCAGCGTAGCAAGGCTCCCATTTCTCCATGGCCTGTTCTGCATTTCTGGTTTTGACACTTTTCTCAGCATGGCCCTTTTGACCGATGGGCAGCGAGACTTCTTTGTAGCGCTGATTTGCCTTTCCAGGTTGCTTGGTTGGCCAAAAAGGGCGTATGCGTTTTTTCCTGAATATATTCAGGAAAAAACGCATACGCCCTTTTTGGCCAAGGGCATCATTGTCAACGTTTTGCCGCTTTTCATGTGCTTTAAAGGCGATTCGAATCTACCTCCTGAAATCTGTTTCCTGCAATTCTGCCTTGATTTCAAATCCTCTTCTTTGCCTTCCCTCAATATATTTGTGGACGAGAGTTATCATTTATAACTCTGCAGGTTTGTGAATTGCAGTGCCCTGAAGCTCCATTTTACAACTTGCTTTTTTGGGAGCTGGCCGCAAAAGCGCAGGATGGCTTCAGGCCCTGTTCTGGTTCTGGGGGGCAGGCTGAGCCTGTGGATAATTCTTCTTCCTGATGGGAAAATAGAGTGACCTGTGTCTGTCCCAATACCAAGAGCTAGTCTCTCATTGCTTCCCCGTCTTCCCGTTCATCCTCAGGACAAATTGCAACCTGTACGGAACAGGAGGTTAAAGGTGCTGATACTCCAAGTAGGGAGATTGCTAGTAAAGTGGCTGGAATTGCGAACCCGAGCTCAAGGAGATGACAAATGAGGTGCGTTTTAGAAAGCTTTCCCCATCACACGGTGTACCATCTTCTGGGTTTCTCATGCATGTTTTCGATGTAGGAAGATGCCCTTGAACCTGGAGATTTGGGTCACATGGGATGGGTACCACACAGTATTACTTTAAAGGGTCTGCGTTTGCTCACCCAACCTCACCAAACCTCTCAGCCCCAAGAGTGTCCACCCTTATGTCTCATCCAGCTGTGGGTCTAGATATGGTCATTCCGGGTTGCATCACAGCCCCTGAACGAATTGTGTAAGAATTTCTCTCTCTTTCTCTGTCTTTGTTTCATGGGTTTTTAAAAGTAATTTATTTTTATAATGGGGTTTACCTGCTTTTCACGGCTGTGTTTATGCCGCTTTACACCCACTTGACACACTAACAGAGAGATTTCAATACATAGGTTTTAAGATTATTACTAGTCAGATATATCCTTGTGTGGTGAATAGGGGGTGTTGAGTCCAGTTCTCTGAGCAAGGAGTAGGTCTTGTCTATTACATGTTGGCTTTATGGAACGGTATCTCAGCTAATTTGAAACCCTTGTTTTATGTATCACCCCACCTCACTTTTCCTGTTAAGCAGCCATAGTGTGTTTTCTGCATGTGTGACTCTGTTCTGTTTTGGAATTCAGTTCAAGTGTAATGGTTTTTACTTTCCCTGTATAAGTGATATCTTATGAGAAGTGTCCTTTTCTGTGTGACTTATTTCACTTAGAATCGACGTACCTAAATCCACTCATCATGCTGCTACTAGCCTTATGACATTGATTTCATGGCTGAGTGATATTCCATTGTACATAAGGACCACAACTTCTTTATCCATTTTTCTCTTTCCTGGGATATTTAAGGTGGAATGAAGTGGAGGTCCTTGGCAACAGAGCAGCCCTAAACTTTGGTGTGCTTGTGTCTTGCTGATTTTTAATTTTCCCAATTTATACCCCCATGCGTGGAAGTGCCCTTAGCGCTCTAAGCTGTGTTTTTTAGATGTTTCAGGACACACTGTACCCTTCTCCAGCGTGGCTGTTGGCAATTTACATCCCGCCCATCAGCGTAGCAAGGCTCCCATTTCTCCATGGCCTGTCCTGCATTTCTGGTTTTGACACTTTTCTCAGCATGGCCCTTTTGACCGATGGGAAGCGAGACTTCTTTGTAGCGCTGATTTGCCTTTCCAGGTTGCTTGGTTGGCCAAAAAGGGCGTATGCGTTTTTTCCTGAATATATTCAGGAAAAAACGCATACGCCCTTTTTGGCCAAGGGCCTCATTGTCAACGTTTTGCTGCTTTTCATGTGCTTTAAAGGCGATTCGAATCTACCTCCTGAAATCTGTTTCCTGCAATTCTGCCTTGATTTCAAATCCTCTTCTTTGCCTTCCCTCAATATATTTGTGGACGAGAGTTATCATTTATAACTCTGCAGGTTTGTGAATTGCAGTGCCCTGAAGCTCCATTTTACAACTCGCTTTTTGGGAGCTGGCCGTAAAAGCGCAGGATGGTTTCAGGCCCTGTGCTGGTTCCGGGGGGCAGCTGAGCCTGTGGTTAATTCTTCTTCCTGATGGGAAAATAGAGTGACCTGTGCCTGTCCCAACACCTAGAGCTAGCCTCTCATTAGTTCCCCATCTTCCCCTTCATCCTCAGGACAAATTGCAACCTGTACGGAACAGGAAGTTAAAGGTGCTGATGCTCCAAGTAGGGAGATTGCTAGTAAAGTGGCTGGAATGGCGAACCCGAGCACAAGGAGATGAGAAATGAGGTGCGTTTTAGGAACCTTTCCCCATCACACGGTGTACCATCTTCTGGGTTTCTCATGCATGTTTTCCATGTAGGAAGATGCCCTTGAACCTCGAGATTTGGGACCCATGCGATGGGTACCACGCAGTATTACTTTAAAGGGTCTGCGTTTGCTCACCCAGCCTCACCAAATCTCTCAGCCCCAGGAGTGTCCACCCTTATGTCTCATCCAGCTGTGGGTCTAGATATGGTCAATCCAGGTTCCATCACAGCCCCTGAACGAATTGTGTAAGAATTTCTCTCTCTTTCACTGTCTTTGTTTCATGGGTTTTTAAAAGTAATTTATTTTTATAATGGGGTTTAGCTGCTTTTCACGGCTGTGTTTATGCCGCTTTACACCCACTTGACACACTAACAGAGAGATTTCAATACATAGGTTTTAAGATTATTACTAGTCAGATATATCCTTGTGTGGTGAATAGGGGGTGTTGAGTCCAGTTCTCTGAGCAAGGAGTAGGTCTTGTCTATTACATGTTGGGTTTATGGAACTGTATCTCAGGTAATTTGAAACCCTTGTTTTATGTATCACCCCACCTCACCTTTCCTGTTAAGCAGCCATAGTGTGTTTTCTGCATGTGTGACTCTGTTCTGTTTTGTAATTCAGTTCAAGTGTAATGGTTTTTACTTTCCCTGTATAAGTGATATCTTATGAGAAGTGTCCTTTTCTGTGTGACTTATTTCACTTAGAATCGTCGTACCTAAATCCACTCATCATGCTGCTACTAGCCTTATGACATTGATTTCATGGCTGAGTGATATTCCATTGTACATAAGGACCACAACTTCTTTATCCATTTTTCTCTTTCCTGGGATATTTAAGGTGGAATGAAGTGGAGGTCCTTGGCAACAGAGCAGCCCTAAACTTTGGTGTGCTTGTGTCTTGCTGATTTTTAATTTTCCCAATTTATACCCCCATGCGTGGAAGTGCCCTATGCGCTCTAAGCTGTGTTTTTTAGATGTTTCAGGACACACCGTACCCTTCTCCAGCGTGGCTGTTGGCAATTTACATTCCGCCCATCAGCGTAGCAAGGCTCCCATTTCTCCATGGCCTGTTCTGCATTTCTGGTTTTGACACTTTTCTCAGCATGGCCCTTTTGACCGATGGGCAGCGAGACTTCTTTGTAGCGCTGATTTGCCTTTCCAGGTTGCTTGGTTGGCCAAAAAGGGCGTATGCGTTTTTTCCTGAATATATTCAGGAAAAAACGCATACGCCCTTTTTGGCCAAGGGCATCATTGTCAACGTTTTGCCGCTTTTCATGTGCTTTAAAGGCGATTCGAATCTACCTCCTGAAATCTGTTTCCTGCAATTCTGCCTTGATTTCAAATCCTCTTCTTTGCCTTCCCTCAATATATTTGTGGACGAGAGTTATCATTTATAACTCTGCAGGTTTGTGAATTGCAGTGCCCTGAAGCTCCATTTTACAACTTGCTTTTTTGGGAGCTGGCCGCAAAAGCGCAGGATGGCTTCAGGCCCTGTTCTGGTTCTGGGGGGCAGGCTGAGCCTGTGGATAATTCTTCTTCCTGATGGGAAAATAGAGTGACCTGTGTCTGTCCCAATACCAAGAGCAAGACTCTCATTGCTTCCCCGTCTTCCCGTTCATCCTCAGGACAAATTGCAACCTGTACGGAACAGGAGGTTAAAGGTGCTGATACTCCAAGTAGGGAGATTGCTAGTAAAGTGGCTGGAATTGCGAACCCGAGCTCAAGGAGATGACAAATGAGGTGCGTTTTAGAAAGCTTTCCCCATCACACGGTGTACCATCTTCTGGGTCTCTCATGCATGTTTTCGATGTAGGAAGATGCCCTTGAACCTGGAGATTTGGGACACATGGGATGGGTACCACACAGTATTACTTTAAAGGGTCTGCGTTTGCTCACCCAACCTAACCAAACCTCTCAGCCCCAAGAGTGTCCACCCTTATGTCTCATCCAGCTGTGGGTCTAGATATGGTCAATCCGGGTTGCATCACAGCCCCTGAACGAATTGTGTAAGAATTTCTCTCTCTTTCTCTGTCTTTGTTTCATGGGTTTTTAAAAGTAATTTATTTTTATAATGGGGTTTAGCTGCTTTTCACTGCTGTGTTTATGCCGCTTTACACCCACTTGACACACTAACAGAGAGATTTCAATACATAGGTTTTAAGATTATTACTAGTCAGATATATCCTTGTGTGGTGAATAGGGGGTGTTAAGTCCAGTTCTCTGAGCAAGGAGTAGGTCTTGTCTATTACATGTTGGGTTTATGGAACGGTATCTCAGCTAATTTGAAACCCTTGTTTTATGTATCACCCCACCTCACTTTTCCTGTTAAGCAGCCATAGTGTGTTTTCTGCATGTGTGACTCTGTTCTGTTTTGGAATTCAGTTCAAGTGTAATGGTTTTTACTTTCCCTGTATAAGTGATATCTTATGAGAAGTGTCCTTTTCTGTGTGACTTATTTCACTTAGAATCGACGTACCTAAATCCACTCATCATGCTGCTACTAGCCTTATGACATTGATTTCATGGCTGAGTGATATTCCATTGTACATAAGGACCACAACTTCTTTATCCATTTTTCTCTTTCCTGGGATATTTAAGGTGGAATGAAGTGGAGGTCCTTGGCAACAGAGCAGCACTAAACTTTGGTGTGCTTGTGTCTTGCTGATTTTTAATTTTCCCAATTTATACCCCCATGCGTGGAAGTGCCCTTAGCGCTCTAAGCTGTGTTTTTTAGATGTTTCAGGACACACTGTACCCTTCTCCAGCGTGGCTGTTGGCAATTTACATCCCGCCCATCAGCGTAGCAAGGCTCCCATTTCTCCATGGCCTGTCCTGCATTTCTGGTTTTGACACTTTTCTCAGCATGGCCCTTTTGACCGATGGGCAGCGAGACTTCTTTGTAGCGCTGATTTGCCTTTCCAGGTTGCTTGGTTGGCCATAAAGGGCGTATGCGTTTTTTCCTGAATATATTCAGGAAAAAACGCATACGCCCTTTATGGCCAAGGACCTCATTGTCAACGTTTTGCTGCTTTTCATGTGCTTTAAAGGCGATTCGAATCTACCTCCTGAAATCTGTTTCCTGCAATTCTGCCTTGATTTCAAATCCTCTTCTTTGCCTTCCCTCAATATATTTGTGGACGAGAGTTATCATTTATAACTCTGCAGGTTTGTGAATTGCAGTGCCCTGAAGCTCCATTTTACAACTCGCTTTTTGGGAGCTGGCCGTAAAAGCGCAGGATGGTTTCAGGCCCTGTGCTGGTTCCGGGGGGCAGCTGAGCCTGTGGTTAATTCTTCTTCCTGATGGGAAAATAGAGTGACCTGTGCCTGTCCCAACACCTAGAGCTAGCCTCTCATTGGTTCCCCATCTTCCCATTCATCCTCAGGACAAATTGCAACATGTACGGAACAGGAGGTTAAAGGTGCTGATGCTCCAAGTAGGGAGATTGCTAGTAAAGTGGCTGGAATGGCGAACCCGAGCACAAGGAGATGAGAAATGAGGTGCGTTTTAGGAACCTTTCCCCATCACACGGTGTACCATCTTCTGGGTTTCTCATGCATGTTTTCGATGTAGGAAGATGCCCTTGAACCTCGAGATTTGGGACCCATGCGATGGGTACCACGCAGTATTACTTTAAAGGGTCTGCGTTTGCTCACCCAGCCTCACCAAATCTCTCAGCCCCAAGAGTGTCCACCCTTATGTCTCATCCAGCTGTGGGTCTAGATATGGTCAATCCAGGTTCCATCACAGCCCCTGAACGAATTGTGTAAGAATTTCTCTCTCTTTCACTGTCTTTGTTTCATGGGTTTTTAAAAGTAATTTATTTTTATAATGGGGTTTAGCTGCTTTTCACGGCTGTGTTTATGCCGCTTTACACCCACTTGACACACTAACAGAGAGATTTCAATACATAGGTTTTAAGATTATTACTAGTCAGATATATCCTTGTGTGGTGAATAGTGGGTGTTGAGTCCAGTTCTCTGAGCAAGGAGTAGGTCTTGTCTATTACATGTTGGGTTTATGGAACTGTATCTCAGGTAATTTGAAACCCTTGTTTTATGTATCACCCCACCTCACCTTTCCTGTTAAGCAGCCATAGTGTGTTTTCTGCATGTGTGACTCTGTTCTGTTTTGGAATTCAGTTCAAGTGTAATGGTTTTTACTTTCCCTGTATAAGTGATATCTTATGAGAAGTGTCCTTTTCTGTGTGACTTATTTCACTTAGAATCGTCGTACCTAAATCCACTCATCATGCTGCTACTAGCCTTATGACATTGATTTCATGGCTGAGTGATATTCCATTGTACATAAGGACCACAACTTCTTTATCCATTTTTCTCTTTCCTGGGATATTTAAGGTGGAATGAAGTGGAGGTCCTTGGCAACAGAGCAGCCCTAAACTTTGGTGTGCTTGTGTCTTGCTGATTTTTAATTTTCCCAATTTATACCCCCATGCGTGGAAGTGCCCTATGCGCTCTAAGCTGTGTTTTTTAGATGTTTCAGGACACACCGTACCCTTCTCCAGCGTGGCTGTTGGCAATTTACATTCCGCCCATCAGCGTAGCAAGGCTCCCATTTCTCCATGGCCTGTTCTGCATTTCTGGTTTTGACACTTTTCTCAGCATGGCCCTTTTGACCGATGGGCAGCGAGACTTCTTTGTAGCGCTGATTTGCCTTTCCAGGTTGCTTGGTTGGCCAAAAAGGGCGTATGCGTTTTTTCCTGAATATATTCAGGAAAAAACGCATACGCCCTTTTTGGCCAAGGGCATCATTGTCAACGTTTTGCCGCTTTTCATGTGCTTTAAAGGCGATTCGAATCTACCTCCTGAAATCTGTTTCCTGCAATTCTGCCTTGATTTCAAATCCTCTTCTTTGCCTTCCCTCAATATATTTGTGGACGAGAGTTATCATTTATAACTCTGCAGGTTTGTGAATTGCAGTGCCCTGAAGCTCCATTTTACAACTTGCTTTTTTGGGAGCTGGCCGCAAAAGCGCAGGATGGCTTCAGGCCCTGTTCTGGTTCTGGGGGGCAGGCTGAGCCTGTGGATAATTCTTCTTCCTGATGGGAAAATAGAGTGACCTGTGTCTGTCCCAATACCAAGAGCTAGTCTCTCATTGCTTCCCCGTCTTCCCGTTCATCCTCAGGACAAATTGCAACCTGTACGGAACAGGAGGTTAAAGGTGCTGATACTCCAAGTAGGGAGATTGCTAGTAAAGTGGCTGGAATTGCGAACCCGAGCTCAAGGAGATGACAAATGAGGTGCGTTTTAGAAAGCTTTCCCCATCACACGGTGTACCATCTTCTGGGTCTCTCATGCATGTTTTCGATGTAGGAAGATGCCCTTGAACCTGGAGATTTGGGACACATGGGATGGGTACCACACAGTATTACTTTAAAGGGTCTGCGTTTGCTCACCCAACCTCACCAAACCTCTCAGCCCCAAGAGTGTCCACCCTTATGTCTCATCCAGCTGTGGGTCTAGATATGGTCAATCCGGGTTGCATCACAGCCCCTGAACGAATTGTGTAAGAATTTCTCTCTCTTTCTCTGTCTTTGTTTCATGGGTTTTTAAAAGTAATTTATTTTTATAATGGGGTTTAGCTGCTTTTCACGGCTGTGTTTATGCCGCTTTACACCCACTTGACACACTAACAGAGAGATTTCAATACATAGGTTTTAAGATTATTACTAGTCAGATATATCCTTGTGTGGTGAATAGGGGGTGTTAAGTCCAGTTCTCTGAGCAAGGAGTAGGTCTTGTCTATTACATGTTGGGTTTATGGAACGGTATCTCAGCTAATTTGAAACCCTTGTTTTATGTATCACCCCACCTCACTTTTCCTGTTAAGCAGCCATAGTGTGTTTTCTGCATGTGTGACTCTGTTCTGTTTTGGAATTCAGTTCAAGTGTAATGGTTTTTACTTTCCCTGTATAAGTGATATCTTATGAGAAGTGTCCTTTTCTGTGTGACTTATTTCACTTAGAATCGACGTACCTAAATCCACTCATCATGCTGCTACTAGCCTTATGACATTGATTTCATGGCTGAGTGATATTCCATTGTACATAAGGACCACAACTTCTTTATCCATTTTTCTCTTTCCTGGGATATTTAAGGTGGAATGAAGTGGAGGTCCTTGGCAACAGAGCAGCCCTAAACTTTGGTGTGCTTGTGTCTTGCTGATTTTTAATTTTCCCAATTTATACCCCCATGCGTGGAAGTGCCCTTAGCGCTCTAAGCTGTGTTTTTTAGATGTTTCAGGACACACTGTACCCTTCTCCAGCGTGGCTGTTGGCAATTTACATCCCGCCCATCAGCGTAGCAAGGCTCCCATTTCTCCATGGCCTGTCCTGCATTTCTGGTTTTGACACTTTTCTCAGCATGGCCCTTTTGACCGATGGGAAGCGAGACTTCTTTGTAGCGCTGATTTGCCTTTCCAGGTTGCTTGGTTGGCCAAAAAGGGCGTATGCGTTTTTTCCTGAATATATTCAGGAAAAAACGCATACGCCCTTTTTGGCCAAGGGCCTCATTGTCAACGTTTTGCTGCTTTTCATGTGCTTTAAAGGCGATTCGAATCTACCTCCTGAAATCTGTTTCCTGCAATTCTGCCTTGATTTCAAATCCTCTTCTTTGCCTTCCCTCAATATATTTGTGGACGAGAGTTATCATTTATAACTCTGCAGGTTTTTGAATTGCAGTGCCCTGAAGCTCCATTTTACAACTCGCTTTTTGGGAGCTGGCCGTAAAAGCGCAGGATGGTTTCAGGCCCTGTGCTGGTTCCGGGGGGCAGCTGAGCCTGTGGTTAATTCTTCTTCCTGATGGGAAAATAGAGTGACCTGTGCCTGTCCCAACACCTAGAGCTAGCCTCTCATTGGTTCCCCATCTTCCCATTCATCCTCAGGACAAATTGCAACCTGTACGGAACAGGAGGTTAAAGGTGCTGATGCTCCAAGTAGGGAGATTGCTAGTAAAGTGGCTAGAATGGCGAACCCGAGCACAAGGAGATGAGAAATGAGGTGCGTTTTAGGAACCTTTCCCCATCACACGGTGTACCATCTTCTGGGTTTCTCATGCATGTTTTCCATGTAGGAAGATGCCCTTGAACCTCGAGATTTGGGACCCATGCGATGGGTACCACGCAGTATTACTTTAAAGGGTCTGCGTTTGCTCACCCAGCCTCACCAAATCTCTCAGCCCCAAGAGTGTCCACCCTTATGTCTCATCCAGCTGTGGGTCTAGATATGGTCAATCCAGGTTCCATCACAGCCCCTGAACGAATTGTGTAAGAAATTCTCTCTCTTTCACTGTCTTTGTTTCATGGGTTTTTAAAAGTAATTTATTTTTATAATGGGGTTTAGCTGCTTTTCACGGCTGTGTTTATGCCTCTTTACACCCACTTGACACACTAACAGAGAGATTTCAATACATAGGTTTTAAGATTATTACTAGTCATATATATCCTTGTGTGGTGAATAGGGGGTGTTGAGTCCAGTTCTCTGAGCAAGGAGTAGGTCTTGTCTATTACATGTTGGGTTTATGGAACTGTATCTCAGGTAATTTGAAACCCTTGTTTTATGTATCACCCCACCTCACCTTTCCTGTTAAGCAGCCATAGTGTGTTTTCTGCATGTGTGACTCTGTTCTGTTTTGGAATTCAGTTCAAGTGTAATGGTTTTTACTTTCCCTGTATAAGTGATATGAGAAGTGTCCTTTTCTGTGTGACTTATTTCACTTAGAATCGTCGTACCTAAATCCACTCATCATGCTGCTACTAGCCTTATGACATTGATTTCATGGCTGAGTGATATTCCATTGTACATAAGGACCACAACTTCTTTATCCATTTTTCTCTTTCCTGGGATATTTAAGGTGGAATGAAGTGGAGGTCCTTGGCAACAGAGCAGCCCTAAACTTTGGTGTGCTTGTGTCTTGCTGATTTTTAATTTTCCCAATTTATACCCCCATGCGTGGAAGTGCCCTATGCGCTCTAAGCTGTGTTTTTTAGATGTTTCAGGACACACCGTACCCTTCTCCAGCGTGGCTGTTGGCAATTTACATTCCGCCCATCAGCGTAGCAAGGCTCCCATTTCTCCATGGCCTGTTCTGCATTTCTGGTTTTGACACTTTTCTCAGCATGGCCCTTTTGACCGATGGGCAGCGAGACTTCTTTGTAGCGCTGATTTGCCTTTCCAGGTTGCTTGGTTGGCCAAAAAGGGCGTATGCGTTTTTTCCTGAATATATTCAGGAAAAAACGCATACGCCCTTTTTGGCCAAGGGCATCATTGTCAACGTTTTGCCGCTTTTCATGTGCTTTAAAGGCGATTCGAATCTACCTCCTGAAATCTGTTTCCTGCAATTCTGCCTTGATTTCAAATCCTCTTCTTTGCCTTCCCTCAATATATTTGTGGACGAGAGTTATCATTTATAACTCTGCAGGTTTGTGAATTGCAGTGCCCTGAAGCTCCATTTTACAACTTGCTTTTTTGGGAGCTGGCCGCAAAAGCGCAGGATGGCTTCAGGCCCTGTTCTGGTTCTGGGGGGCAGGCTGAGCCTGTGGATAATTCTTCTTCCTGATGGGAAAATAGAGTGACCTGTGTCTGTCCCAATACCAAGAGCTAGTCTCTCATTGCTTCCCCGTCTTCCCGTTCATCCTCAGGACAAATTGCAACCTGTACGGAACAGGAGGTTAAAGGTGCTGATACTCCAAGTAGGGAGATTGCTAGTAAAGTGGCTGGAATTGCGAACCCGAGCTCAAGGAGATGACAAATGAGGTGCGTTTTAGAAAGCTTTCCCCATCACACGGTGTACCATCTTCTGGGTCTCTCATGCATGTTTTCGATGTAGGAAGATGCCCTTGAACCTGGAGATTTGGGACACATGGGATGGGTACCACACAGTATTACTTTAAAGGGTCTGCGTTTGCTCACCCAACCTCACCAAACCTCTCAGCCCCAAGAGTGTCCACCCTTATGTCTCATCCAGCTGTGGGTCTAGATATGGTCAATCCGGGTTGCATCACAGCCCCTGAACGAATTGTGTAAGAATTTCTCTCTCTTTCTCTGTCTTTGTTTCATGGGTTTTTAAAAGTAATTTATTTTTATAATGGGGTTTAGCTGCTTTTCACGGCTGTGTTTATGCCGCTTTACACCCACTTGACACACTAACAGAGAGATTTCAATACATAGGTTTTAAGATTATTACTAGTCAGATATATCCTTGTGTGGTGAATAGGGGGTGTTAAGTCCAGTTCTCTGAGCAAGGAGTAGGTCTTGTCTATTACATGTTGGGTTTATGGAACGGTATCTCAGCTAATTTGAAACCCTTGTTTTATGTATCACCCCACCTCACTTTTCCTGTTAAGCAGCCATAGTGTGTTTTCTGCATGTGTGACTCTGTTCTGTTTTGGAATTCAGTTCAAGTGTAATGGTTTTTACTTTCCCTGTATAAGTGATATCTTATGAGAAGTGTCCTTTTCTGTGTGACTTATTTCACTTAGAATCGACGTACCTAAATCCACTCATCATGCTGCTACTAGACTTATGACATTGATTTCATGGCTGAGTGATATTCCATTGTACATAAGGACCACAACTTCTTTATCCATTTTTCTCTTTCCTGGGATATTGAAGGTGGAATGAAGTGGAGGTCCTTGGCAACAGAGCAGCCCTAAACTTTGGTGTGCTTGTGTCTTGCTGATTTTTAATTTTCCCAATTTATACCCCCATGCGTGGAAGTGCCCTTAGCGCTCTAAGCTGTGTTTTTTAGATGTTTCAGGACACACTGTACCCTTCTCCAGCGTGGCTGTTGGCAATTTACATCCCGCCCATCAGCGTAGCAAGGCTCCCATTTCTCCATGGCCTGTCCTGCATTTCTGGTTTTGACACTTTTCTCAGCATGGCCCTTTTGACCGATGGGAAGCTAGACTTCTTTGTAGCGCTGATTTGCCTTTCCAGGTTGCTTGGTTGGCCAAAAAGGGCGTATGCGTTTTTTCCTGAATATATTCAGGAAAAAACGCATACGCCCTTTTTGGCCAAGGGCCTCATTGTCAACGTTTTGCTGCTTTTCATGTGCTTTAAAGGCGATTCGAATCTACCTCCTGAAATCTGTTTCCTGCAATTCTGCCTTGATTTCAAATCCTCTTCTTTGCCTTCCCTCAATATATTTGTGGACGAGAGTTATCATTTATAACTCTGCAGGTTTGTGAATTGCAGTGTCCTGAAGCTCCATTTTACAACTCGCTTTTTGGGAGCTGGCCGTAAAAGCGCAGGATGGTTTCAGGCCCTGTGCTGGTTCCGGGGGGCAGCTGAGCCTGTGGTTAATTCTTCTTCCTGATGGGAAAATAGAGTGACCTGTGCCTGTCCCAACACCTAGAGCTAGCCTCTCATTGGTTCCCCATCTTCCCCTTCATCCTCAGGACAAATTGCAACCTGTACGGAACAGGAAGTTAAAGGTTCTGATGCTCCAAGTAGGGAGATTGCTAGTAAAGTGGCTGGAATGGCGAACCCGAGCACAAGGAGATGAGAAATGAGGTGCGTTTTAGGAACCTTTCCCCATCACACGGTGTACCATCTTCTGGGTTTCTCATGCATGTTTTCCATGTAGGAAGATGCCCTTGAACCTCGAGATTTGGGACCCATGCGATGGGTACCACGCAGTATTACTTTAAAGGGTCTGCGTTTGCTCACCCAGCCTCACCAAATCTCTCAGCCCCAAGAGTGTCCACCCTTATGTCTCATCCAGCTGTGGGTCTAGATATGGTCAATCCAGGTTCCATCACAGCCCCTGAACGAATTGTGTAAGAATTTCTCTCTCTTTCACTGTCTTTGTTTCATGGGTTTTTAAAAGTAATTTATTTTTATAATGGGGTTTAGCTGCTTTTCACGGCTGTGTTTATGCCGCTTTACACCCACTTGACACACTAACAGAGAGATTTCAATACATAGGTTTTAAGATTATTACTAGTCAGATATATCCTTGTGTGGTGAATAGGGGGTGTTGAGTCCAGTTCTCTGAGCAAGGAGTAGGTCTTGTCTATTACATGTTGGGTTTATGGAACTGTATCTCAGGTAATTTGAAACCCTTGTTTTATGTATCACCCCACCTCACCTTTCCTGTTAAGCAGCCATAGTGTGTTTTCTGCATGTGTGACTCTGTTCTGTTTTGTAATTCAGTTCAAGTGTAATGGTTTTTACTTTCCCTGTATAAGTGATATCTTATGAGAAGTGTCCTTTTCTGTGTGACTTATTTCACTTAGAATCGTCGTACCTAAATCCACTCATCATGCTTCTACTAGCCTTATGACATTGATTTCATGGCTGAGTGATATTCCATTGTACATAAGGACCACAACTTCTTTATACATTTTTCTCTTTCCTGGGATATTTAAGGTGGAATGAAGTGGAGGTCCTTGGCAACAGAGCAGCCCTAAACTTTGGTGTGCTTGTGTCTTGCTGATTTTTAATTTTCCCAATTTATACCCCCATGCGTGGAAGTGCCCTATGCGCTCTAAGCTGTGTTTTTTAGATGTTTCAGGACACACCGTACCCTTCTCCAGCGTGGCTGTTGGCAATTTACATTCCGCCCATCAGCGTAGCAAGGCTCCCATTTCTCCATGGCCTGTTCTGCATTTCTGGTTTTGACACTTTTCTCAGCATGGCCCTTTTGACCGATGGGCAGCGAGACTTCTTTGTAGCGCTGATTTGCCTTTCCAGGTTGCTTGGTTGGCCAAAAAGGGCGTATGCGTTTTTTCCTGAATATATTCAGGAAAAAACACATACGCCCTTTTTGGCCAAGGGCATCATTGTCAACGTTTTGCCGCTTTTCATGTGCTTTAAAGGCGATTCGAATCTACCTCCTGAAATCTGTTTCCTGCAATTCTGCCTTGATTTCAAATCCTCTTCTTTGCCTTCCCTCAATATATTTGTGGACGAGAGTTATCATTTATAACTCTGCAGGTTTGTGAATTGCAGTGCCCTGAAGCTCCATTTTACAACTTGCTTTTTTGGGAGCTGGCCGCAAAAGCGCAGGATGGCTTCAGGCCCTGTTCTGGTTCTGGGGGGCAGGCTGAGCCTGTGGATAATTCTTCTTCCTGATGGGAAAATAGAGTGACCTGTGTCTGTCCCAATACCAAGAGCTAGTCTCTCATTGCTTCCCCGTCTTCCCGTTCATCCTCAGGACAAATTGCAACCTGTACGGAACAGGAGGTTAAAGGTGCTGATACTCCAAGTAGGGAGATTGCTAGTAAAGTGGCTGGAATTGCGAACCCGAGCTCAAGGAGATGACAAATGAGGTGCGTTTTAGAAAGCTTTCCCCATCACACGGTGTACCATCTTCTGGGTTTCTCATGCATGTTTTCGATGTAGGAAGATGCCCTTGAACCTGGAGATTTGGGACACATGGGATGGGTACCACACAGTATTACTTTAAAGGGTCTGCGTTTGCTCACCCAACCTCACCAAACCTCTCAGCCCCAAGAGTGTCCACCCTTATGTCTCATCCAGCTGTGGGTCTAGATATGGTCAATCCGGGTTGCATCACAGCCCCTGAACGAATTGTGTAAGAATTTCTCTCTCTTCCTCTGTCTTTGTTTCATGGGTTTTTAAAAGTAATTTATTTTTATAATGGGGTTTACCTGCTTTTCACTGCTGTGTTTATGCCGCTTTACACCCACTTGACACACTAACAGAGAGATTTCAATACATAGGTTTTAAGATTATTACTAGTCAGATATATCCTTGTGTGGTGAATAGGGGGTGTTAAGTCCAGTTCTCTGAGCAAGGAGTAGGTCTTGTCTATTACATGTTGGGTTTATGGAACGGTATCTCAGCTAATTTGAAACCCTTGTTTTATGTATCACCCCACCTCACTTTTCCTGTTAAGCAGCCATAGTGTGTTTTCTGCATGTGTGACTCTGTTCTGTTTTGGAATTCAGTTCAAGTGTAATGGTTTTTACTTTCCCTGTATAAGTGATATCTTATGAGAAGTGTCCTTTTCTGTGTGACTTATTTCACTTAGAATTGACGTACCTAAATCCACTCATCATGCTGCTACTAGCCTTATGACATTGATTTCATGGCTGAGTGATATTCCATTGTACATAAGGACCACAACTTCTTTATCCATTTTTCTCTTTCCTGGGATATTTAAGGTGGAATGAAGTGGAGGTCCTTGGCAACAGAGCAGCCCTAAACTTTGGTGTGCTTGTGTCTTGCTGATTTTTAATTTTCCCAATTTATACCCCCATGCGTGGAAGTGCCCTTAGCGCTCTAAGCTGTGTTTTTTAGATGTTTCAGGACACACTGTACCCTTCTCCAGCGTGGCTGTTGGCAATTTACATCCCGCCCATCAGCGTAGCAAGGCTCCCATTTCTCCATGGCCTGTCCTGCATTTCTGGTTTTGACACTTTTCTCAGCATGGCCCTTTTGACCGATGGGAAGCGAGACTTCTTTGTAGCGCTGATTTGCCTTTCCAGGTTGCTTGGTTGGCCAAAAAGGGCGTATGCGTTTTTTCCTGAATATATTCAGGAAAAAACGCATACGCCCTTTTTGGCCAAGGGCCTCATTGTCAACGTTTTGCTGCTTTTCATGTGCTTTAAAGGCGATTCGAATCTACCTCCTGAAATCTGTTTCCTGCAATTCTGCCTTGATTTCAAATCCTCTTCTTTGCCTTCCCTCAATATATTTGTGGACGAGAGTTATCATTTATAACTCTGCAGGTTTGTGAATTGCAGTGCCCTGAAGCTCCATTTTACAACTCGCTTTTTGGGAGCTGGCCGTAAAAGCGCAGGATGGTTTCAGGCCCTGTGCTGGTTCCGGGGGGCAGCTGAGCCTGTGGTTAATTCTTCTTCCTGATGGGAAAATAGAGTGACCTGTGCCTGTCCCAACACCTAGAGCTAGCCTCTCATTGGTTCCCCATCTTCCCATTCATCCTCAGGACAAATTGCAACCTGTACGGAACAGGAGGTTAAAGGTGCTGATGCTCCAAGTAGGGAGATTGCTAGTAAAGTGGCTGGAATGGCGAACCCGAGCACAAGGAGATGAGAAATGAGGTGCGTTTTAGGAACCTTTCCCCATCACACGGTGTACCATCTTCTGGGTTTCTCATGCATGTTTTCGATGTAGGAAGATGCCCTTGAACCTCGAGATTTGGGACCCATGCGATGGGTACCACGCAGTATTACTTTAAAGGGTCTGCGTTTGCTCACCCAGCCTCACCAAATCTCTCAGCCCCAAGAGTGTCCACCCTTATGTCTCATCCAGCTGTGGGTCTAGATATGGTCAATCCAGGTTCCATCACAGCCCCTGAACGAATTGTGTAAGAATTTCTCTCTCTTTCACTGTCTTTGTTTCATGGGTTTTTAAAAGTAATTTATTTTTATAATGGGGTTTAGCTGCTTTTCACGGCTGTGTTTATGCCACTTTACACCCACTTGACACACTAACAGAGAGATTTCAATACATAGGTTTTAAGATTATTACTAGTCAGATATATCCTTGTGTGGTGAATAGGGGGTGTTGAGTCCAGTTCTCTGAGCAAGGAGTAGGTCTTGTCTATTACATGTTGGGTTTATGGAACTGTATCTCAGGTAATTTGAAACCCTTGTTTTATGTATCACCCCACCTCACCTTTCCTGTTAAGCAGCCATAGTGTGTTTTCTGCATGTGTGACTCTGTTCTGTTTTGGAATTCAGTTCAAGTGTAATGGTTTTTACTTTCCCTGTATAAGTGATATCTTATGAGAAGTGTCCTTTTCTGTGTGACTTATTTCACTTAGAATCGACGTACCTAAATCCACTCATCATGCTGCTACTAGCCTTATGACATTGATTTCATGGCTGAGTGATATTCCATTGTACATAAGGACCACAACTTCTTTATCCATTTTTCTCTTTCCTGGGATATTTAAGGTGGAATGAAGTGGAGGTCCTTGGCAACAGAGCAGCCCTAAACTTTGGTGTGCTTGTGTCTTGCTGATTTTTAATTTTCCCAATTTATACCCCCATGCGTGGAAGTGCCCTATGCGCTCTAAGCTGTGTTTTTTAGATGTTTCAGGACACACCGTACCCTTCTCCAGCGTGGCTGTTGGCAATTTACATTCCGCCCATCAGCGTAGCAAGGCTCCCATTTCTCCATGGCCTGTTCTGCATTTCTGGTTTTGACACTTTTCTCAGCATGGCCCTTTTGACCGATGGGCAGCGAGACTTCTTTGTAGCGCTGATTTGCCTTTCCACGTTGCTTGGTTGGCCAAAAAGGGCGTATGCGTTTTTTCCTGAATATATTCAGGAAAAAACGCATACGCCCTTTTTGGCCAAGGGCATCATTGTCAACGTTTTGCCGCTTTTCATGTGCTTTAAAGGCGATTCGAATCTACCTCCTGAAATCTGTTTCCTGCAATTCTGCCTTTATTTCAAATCCTCTTCTTTGCCTTCCCTCAATATATTTGTGGACGAGAGTTATCATTTATAACTCTGCAGGTTTGTGAATTGCAGTGCCCTGAAGCTCCATTTTACAACTTGCTTTTTTGGGAGCTGGCCGCAAAAGCGCAGGATGGCTTCAGGCCCTGTTCTGGTTCTGGGGGGCAGGCTGAGCCTGTGGATAATTCTTCTTCCTGATGGGAAAATAGAGTGACCTGTGTCTGTCCCAATACCAAGAGCTAGTCTCTCATTGCTTCCCCGTCTTCCCGTTCATCCTCAGGACAAATTGCAACCTGTACGGAACAGGAGGTTAAAGGTGCTGATACTCCAAGTAGGGAGATTGCTAGTAAAGTGGCTGGAATTGCGAACCCGAGCTCAAGGAGATGACAAATGATGTGCGTTTTAGAAAGCTTTCCCCATCACACGGTGTACCATCTTCTGGGTTTCTCATGCATGTTTTCGATGTAGGAAGATGCCCTTGAACCTGGAGATTTGGGACACATGGGATGGGTACCACACAGTATTACTTTAAAGGGTCTGCGTTTGCTCACCCAACCTCACCAAACCTCTCAGCCCCAAGAGTGTCCACCCTTATGTCTCATCCAGCTGTGGGTCTAGATATGGTCAATCCGGGTTGCATCACAGCCCCTGAACGAATTGTGTAAGAATTTCTCTCTCTTTCTCTGTCTTTGTTTCATGGGTTTTTAAAAGTAATTTATTTTTATAATGGGGTTTACCTGCTTTTCACTGCTGTGTTTATGCCGCTTTACACCCACTTGACACACTAACAGAGAGATTTCAATACATAGGTTTTAAGATTATTACTAGTCAGATATATCCTTGTGTGGTGAATAGGGGGTGTTAAGTCCAGTTCTCTGAGCAAGGAGTAGGTCTTGTCTATTACATGTTGGGTTTATGGAACGGTATCTCAGCTAATTTGAAACCCTTGTTTTATGTATCACCCCACCTCACTTTTCCTGTTAAGCAGCCATAGTGTGTTTTCTGCATGTGTGACTCTGTTCTGTTTTGGAATTCAGTTCAAGTGTAATGGTTTTTACTTTCCCTGTATAAGTGATATCTTATGAGAAGTGTCCTTTTCTGTGTGACTTATTTCACTTAGAATCGACGTACCTAAATCCACTCATCATGCTGCTACTAGCCTTATGACATTGATTTCATGGCTGAGTGATATTCCATTGTACATAAGGACCACAACTTCTTTATCCATTTTTCTCTTTCCTGGGATATTTAAGGTGGAATGAAGTGGAGGTCCTTGGCAACAGAGCAGCCCTAAACTTTGGTGTGCTTGTGTCTTGCTGATTTTTAATTTTCCCAATTTATACCCCCATGCGTGGAAGTGCCCTATGCGCTCTAAGCTGTGTTTTTTAGATGTTTCAGGACACACCGTACCCTTCTCCAGCGTGGCTGTTGGCAATTTACATTCCGCCCATCAGCGTAGCAAGGCTCCCATTTCTCCATGGCCTGTTCTGCATTTCTGGTTTTGACACTTTTCTCAGCATGGCCCTTTTGACCGATGGGCAGCGAGACTTCTTTGTAGCGCTGATTTGCCTTTCCAGGTTGCTTGGTTGGCCAAAAAGGGCGTATGCGTTTTTTCCTGAATATATTCAGGAAAAAACGCATACGCCCTTTTTGGCCAAGGGCATCATTGTCAACGTTTTGCCGCTTTTCATGTGCTTTAAAGGCGATTCGAATCTACCTCCTGAAATCTGTTTCCTGCAATTCTGCCTTGATTTCAAATCCTCTTCTTTGCCTTCCCTCAATATATTTGTGGACGAGAGTTATCATTTATAACTCTGCAGGTTTGTGAATTGCAGTGCCCTGAAGCTCTATTTTACAACTTGCTTTTTTGGGAGCTGGCCGCAAAAGCGCAGGATGGCTTCAGGCCCTGTTCTGGTTCTGGGGGGCAGGCTGAGCCTGTGGATAATTCTTCTTCCTGATGGGAAAATAGAGTGACCTGTGTCTGTCCCAATACCAAGAGCTAGTCTCTCATTGCTTCCCCGTCTTCCCGTTCATCCTCAGGACAAATTGCAACCTGTACGGAACAGGAGGTTAAAGGTGCTGATACTCCAAGTAGGGAGATTGCTAGTAAAGTGGCTGGAATTGCGAACCCGAGCTCAAGGAGATGACAAATGATGTGCGTTTTAGAAAGCTTTCCCCATCACACGGTGTACCATCTTCGGGGTTTCTCATGCATGTTTTCGATGTAGGAAGATGCCCTTGAACCTGGAGATTTGGGACACATGGGATGGGTACCACACAGTATTACTTTAAAGGGTCTGCGTTTGCTCACCCAACCTCACCAAACCTCTCAGCCCCAAGAGTGTCCACCCTTATGTCTCATCCAGCTGTGGGTCTAGATATGGTCAATCCGGGTTGCATCACAGCCCCTGAACGAATTGTGTAAGAATTTCTCTCTCTTTCTCTGTCTTTGTTTCATGGGTTTTTAAAAGTAATTTATTTTTATAATGGGGTTTACCTGCTTTTCACTGCTGTGTTTATGCCACTTTACACCCACTTGACACACTAACAGAGAGATTTCAATACATAGTTTTTAAGATTATTACTAGTCAGATATATCCTTGTGTGGTGAATAGGGGGTGTTAAGTCCAGTTCTCTGAGCAAGGAGTAGGTCTTGTCTATTACATGTTGGGTTTATGGAACGGTATCTCAGCTAATTTGAAACCCTTGTTTTATGTATCACCCCACCTCACTTTTCCTGTTAAGCAGCCATAGTGTGTTTTCTGCATGTGTGACTCTGTTCTGTTTTGGAATTCAGTTCAAGTGTAATGGTTTTTACTTTCCCTGTATAAGTGATATCTTATGAGAAGTGTCCTTTTCTGTGTGACTTATTTCACTTAGAATCGACGTACCTAAATCCACTCATCATGCTGCTACTAGCCTTATGACATTGATTTCATGGCTGAGTGATATTCCATTGTACATAAGGACCACAACTTCTTTATCCATTTTTCTCTTTCCTGGGATATTTAAGGTGGAATGAAGTGGAGGTCCTTGGCAACAGAGCAGCCCTAAACTTTGGTGTGCTTGTGTCTTGCTGATTTTTAATTTTCCCAATTTATACCCCCATGCGTGGAAGTGCCCTTAGCGCTCTAAGCTGTGTTTTTTAGATGTTTCAGGACACACTGTACCCTTCTCCAGCGTGGCTGTTGGCAATTTACATCCCGCCCATCAGCGTAGCAAGGCTCCCATTTCTCCATGGCCTGTCCTGCATTTCTGGTTTTGACACGTTTCTCAGCATGGCCCTTTTGACCGATGGGAAGCGAGACTTCTTTGTAGCGCTGATTTGCCTTTCCAGGTTGCTTGGTTGGCCAAAAAGGGCGTATGCGTTTTTTCCTGAATATATTCAGGAAAAAACGCATACGCCCTTTTTGGCCAACGGCCTCATTGTCAACGTTTTGCTGCTTTTCATGTGCTTTAAAGGCGATTCGAATCTACCTCCTGAAATCTGTTTCCTGCAATTCTGCCTTGATTTCAAATCCTCTTCTTTGCCTTCCCTCAATATATTTGTGGACGAGAGTTATCATTTATAACTCTGCAGGTTTGTGAATTGCAGTGTCCTGAAGCTCCATTTTACAACTCGCTTTTTGGGAGCTGGCCGTAAAAGCGCAGGATGGTTTCAGGCCCTGTGCTGGTTCCGGGGGGCAGCTGAGCCTGTGGTTAATTCTTCTTCCTGATGGGAAAATAGAGTGACCTGTGCCTGTCCCAACACCTAGAGCTAGCCTCTCATTGGTTCCCCATCTTCCCCTTCATCCTCAGGACAAATTGCAACCTGTACGGAACAGGAAGTTAAAGGTGCTGATGCTCCAAGTAGGGAGATTGCTAGTAAAGTGGCTGGAATGGCGAACCCGAGCACAAGGAGATGAGAAATGAGGTGCGTTTTAGGAACCTTTCCCCATCACACGGTGTACCATCTTCTGGGTTTCTCATGCATGTTTTCCATGTAGGAAGATGCCCTTGAACCTCGAGATTTGGGACCCATGCGATGGGTACCACGCAGTATTACTTTAAAGGGTCTGCGTTTGCTCACCCAGCCTCACCAAATCTCTCAGCCCCAAGAGTGTCCACCCTTATGTCTCATCCAGCTGTGGGTCTAGATATGGTCAATCCAGGTTCCATCACAGCCCCTGAACGAATTGTGTAAGAATTTCTCTCTCTTTCACTGTCTTTGTTTCATGGGTTTTTAAAAGTAATTTATTTTTATAATGGGGTTTAGCTGCTTTTCACGGCTGTGTTTATGCCGCTTTACACCCACTTGACACACTAACAGAGAGATTTCAATACATAGGTTTTAAGATTATTACTAGTCAGATATATCCTTGTGTGGTGAATAGGGGGTGTTGAGTCCAGTTCTCTGAGCAAGGAGTAGGTCTTGTCTATTACATGTTGGGTTTATGGAACTGTATCTCAGGTAATTTGAAACCCTTGTTTTATGTATCACCCCACCTCACCTTTCCTGTTAAGCAGCCATAGTGTGTTTTCTGCATGTGTGACTCTGTTCTGTTTTGTAATTCAGTTCAAGTGTAATGGTTTTTACTTTCCCTGTATAAGTGATATCTTATGAGAAGTGTCCTTTTCTGTGTGACTTATTTCACTTAGAATCGTCGTACCTAAATCCACTCATCATGCTTCTACTAGCCTTATGACATTGATTTCATGGCTGAGTGATATTCCATTGTACATAAGGACCACAACTTCTTTATACATTTTTCTCTTTCCTGGGATATTTAAGGTGGAATGAAGTGGAGGTCCTTGGCAACAGAGCAGCCCTAAACTTTGGTGTGCTTGTGTCTTGCTGATTTTTAATTTTCCCAATTTATACCCCCATGCGTGGAAGTGCCCTATGCGCTCTAAGCTGTGTTTTTTAGATGTTTCAGGACACACCGTACCCTTCTCCAGCGTGGCTGTTGGCAATTTACATTCCGCCCATCAGCGTAGCAAGGCTCCCATTTCTCCATGGCCTGTTCTGCATTTCTGGTTTTGACACTTTTCTCAGCATGGCCCTTTTGACCGATGGGCAGCGAGACTTCTTTGTAGCGCTGATTTGCCTTTCCAGGTTGCTTGGTTGGCCAAAAAGGGCGTATGCGTTTTTTCCTGAATATATTCAGGAAAAAACACATACGCCCTTTTTGGCCAAGGGCATCATTGTCAACGTTTTGCCGCTTTTCATGTGCTTTAAAGGCGATTCGAATCTACCTCCTGAAATCTGTTTCCTGCAATTCTGCCTTGATTTCAAATCCTCTTCTTTGCCTTCCCTCAATATATTTGTGGACGAGAGTTATCATTTATAACTCTGCAGGTTTGTGAATTGCAGTGCCCTGAAGCTCCATTTTACAACTTGCTTTTTTGGGAGCTGGCCGCAAAAGCGCAGGATGGCTTCAGGCCCTGTTCTGGTTCTGGGGGGCAGGCTGAGCCTGTGGATAATTCTTCTTCCTGATGGGAAAATAGAGTGACCTGTGTCTGTCCCAATACCAAGAGCTAGTCTCTCATTGCTTCCCCGTCTTCCCGTTCATCCTCAGGACAAATTGCAACCTGTACGGAACAGGAGGTTAAAGGTGCTGATACTCCAAGTAGGGAGATTGCTAGTAAAGTGGCTGGAATTGCGAACCCGAGCTCAAGGAGATGACAAATGAGGTGCGTTTTAGAAAGCTTTCCCCATCACACGGTGTACCATCTTCTGGGTTTCTCATGCATGTTTTCGATGTAGGAAGATGCCCTTGAACCTGGAGATTTGGGACACATGGGATGGGTACCACACAGTATTACTTTAAAGGGTCTGCGTTTGCTCACCCAACCTCACCAAACCTCTCAGCCCCAAGAGTGTCCACCCTTATGTCTCATCCAGCTGTGGGTCTAGATATGGTCAATCCGGGTTGCATCACAGCCCCTGAACGAATTGTGTAAGAATTTCTCTCTCTTCCTCTGTCTTTGTTTCATGGGTTTTTAAAAGTAATTTATTTTTATAATGGGGTTTACCTGCTTTTCACTGCTGTGTTTATGCCGCTTTACACCCACTTGACACACTAACAGAGAGATTTCAATACATAGGTTTTAAGATTATTACTAGTCAGATATATCCTTGTGTGGTGAATAGGGGGTGTTAAGTCCAGTTCTCTGAGCAAGGAGTAGGTCTTGTCTATTACATGTTGGGTTTATGGAACGGTATCTCAGCTAATTTGAAACCCTTGTTTTATGTATCACCCCACCTCACTTTTCCTGTTAAGCAGCCATAGTGTGTTTTCTGCATGTGTGACTCTGTTCTGTTTTGGAATTCAGTTCAAGTGTAATGGTTTTTACTTTCCCTGTATAAGTGATATCTTATGAGAAGTGTCCTTTTCTGTGTGACTTATTTCACTTAGAATTGACGTACCTAAATCCACTCATCATGCTGCTACTAGCCTTATGACATTGATTTCATGGCTGAGTGATATTCCATTGTACATAAGGACCACAACTTCTTTATCCATTTTTCTCTTTCCTGGGATATTTAAGGTGGAATGAAGTGGAGGTCCTTGGCAACAGAGCAGCCCTAAACTTTGGTGTGCTTGTGTCTTGCTGATTTTTAATTTTCCCAATTTATACCCCCATGCGTGGAAGTGCCCTATGCGCTCTAAGCTGTGTTTTTTAGATGTTTCAGGACACACCGTACCCTTCTCCAGCGTGGCTGTTGGCAATTTACATTCCGCCCATCAGCGTAGCAAGGCTCCCATTTCTCCATGGCCTGTTCTGCATTTCTGGTTTTGACACTTTTCTCAGCATGGCCCTTTTGACCGATGGGCAGCGAGACTTCTTTGTAGCGCTGATTTGCCTTTCCAGGTTGCTTGGTTGGCCAAAAAGGGCGTATGCGTTTTTTCCTGAATATATTCAGGAAAAAACGCATACGCCCTTTTTGGCCAAGGGCATCATTGTCAACGTTTTGCCGCTTTTCATGTGCTTTAAAGGCGATTCGAATCTACCTCCTGAAATCTGTTTCCTGCAATTCTGCCTTGATTTCAAATCCTCTTCTTTGCCTTCCCTCAATATATTTGTGGACGAGAGTTATCATTTATAACTCTGCAGGTTTGTGAATTGCAGTGCCCTGAAGCTCCATTTTACAACTTGCTTTTTTGGGAGCTGGCCGCAAAAGCGCAGGATGGCTTCAGGCCCTGTTCTGGTTCTGGGGGGCAGGCTGAGCCTGTGGATAATTCTTCTTCCTGATGGGAAAATAGAGTGACCTGTGTCTGTCCCAATACCAAGAGCTAGTCTCTCATTGCTTCCCCGTCTTCCCGTTCATCCTCAGGACAAATTGCAACCTGTACGGAACAGGAGGTTAAAGGTGCTGATACTCCAAGTAGGGAGATTGCTAGTAAAGTGGCTGGAATTGCGAACCCGAGCTCAAGGAGATGACAAATGATGTGCGTTTTAGAAAGCTTTCCCCATCACACGGTGTACCATCTTCTGGGTTTCTCATGCATGTTTTCGATGTAGGAAGATGCCCTTGAACCTGGAGATTTGGGACACATGGGATGGGTACCACACAGTATTACTTTAAAGGGTCTGCGTTTGCTCACCCAACCTCACCAAACCTCTCAGCCCCAAGAGTGTCCACCCTTATGTCTCATCCAGCTGTGGGTCTAGATATGGTCAATCCGGGTTGCATCACAGCCCCTGAACGAATTGTGTAAGAATTTCTCTCTCTTTCTCTGTCTTTGTTTCATGGGTTTTTAAAAGTAATTTATTTTTATAATGGGGTTTACCTGCTTTTCACTGCTGTGTTTATGCCGCTTTACACCCACTTGACACACTAACAGAGAGATTTCAATACATAGTTTTTAAGATTATTACTAGTCAGATATATCCTTGTGTGGTGAATAGGGGGTGTTAAGTCCAGTTCTCTGAGCAAGGAGTAGGTCTTGTCTATTACATGTTGGGTTTATGGAACGGTATCTCAGCTAATTTGAAACCCTTGTTTTATGTATCACCCCACCTCACTTTTCCTGTTAAGCAGCCATAGTGTGTTTTCTGCATGTGTGACTCTGTTCTGTTTTGGAATTCAGTTCAAGTGTAATGGTTTTTACTTTCCCTGTATAAGTGATATCTTATGAGAAGTGTCCTTTTCTGTGTGACTTATTTCACTTAGAATCGACGTACCTAAATCCACTCATCATGCTGCTACTAGCCTTATGACATTGATTTCATGGCTGAGTGATATTCCATTGTACATAAGGACCACAACTTCTTTATCCATTTTTCTCTTTCCTGGGATATTTAAGGTGGAATGAAGTGGAGGTCCTTGGCAACAGAGCAGCCCTAAACTTTGGTGTGCTTGTGTCTTGCTGATTTTTAATTTTCCCAATTTATACCCCCATGCGTGGAAGTGCCCTATGCGCTCTAAGCTGTGTTTTTTAGATGTTTCAGGACACACCGTACCCTTCTCCAGCGTGGCTGTTGGCAATTTACATTCCGCCCATCAGCGTAGCAAGGCTCCCATTTCTCCATGGCCTGTTCTGCATTTCTGGTTTTGACACTTTTCTCAGCATGGCCCTTTTGACCGATGGGCAGCGAGACTTCTTTGTAGCGCTGATTTGCCTTTCCAGGTTGCTTGGTTGGCCAAAAAGGGCGTATGCGTTTTTTCCTGAATATATTCAGGAAAAAACGCATACGCCCTTTTTGGCCAAGGGCATCATTGTCAACGTTTTGCCGCTTTTCATGTGCTTTAAAGGCGATTCGAATCTACCTCCTGAAATCTGTTTCCTGCAATTCTGCCTTGATTTCAAATCCTCTTCTTTGCCTTCCCTCAATATATTTGTGGACGAGAGTTATCATTTATAACTCTGCAGGTTTGTGAATTGCAGTGCCCTGAAGCTCCATTTTACAACTTGCTTTTTTGGGAGCTGGCCGCAAAAGCGCAGGATGGCTTCAGGCCCTGTTCTGGTTCTGGGGGGCAGGCTGAGCCTGTGGATAATTCTTCTTCCTGATGGGAAAATAGAGTGACCTGTGTCTGTCCCAATACCAAGAGCTAGTCTCTCATTGCTTCCCCGTCTTCCCGTTCATCCTCAGGACAAATTGCAACCTGTACGGAACAGGAGGTTAAAGGTGCTGATACTCCAAGTAGGGAGATTGCTAGTAAAGTGGCTGGAATTGCGAACCCGAGCTCAAGGAGATGACAAATGATGTGCGTTTTAGAAAGCTTTCCCCATCACACGGTGTACCATCTTCTGGGTTTCTCATGCATGTTTTCGATGTAGGAAGATGCCCTTGAACCTGGAGATTTGGGACACATGGGATGGGTACCACACAGTATTACTTTAAAGGGTCTGCGTTTGCTCACCCAACCTCACCAAACCTCTCAGCCCCAAGAGTGTCCACCCTTATGTCTCATCCAGCTGTGGGTCTAGATATGGTCAATCCGGGTTGCATCACAGCCCCTGAACGAATTGTGTAAGAATTTCTCTCTCTTTCTCTGTCTTTGTTTCATGGGTTTTTAAAAGTAATTTATTTTTATAATGGGGTTTACCTGCTTTTCACTGCTGTGTTTATGCCGCTTTACACCCACTTGACACACTAACAGAGAGATTTCAATACATAGGTTTTAAGATTATTACTAGTCAGATATATCCTTGTGTGGTGAATAGGGGGTGTTAAGTCCAGTTCTCTGAGCAAGGAGTAGGTCTTGTCTATTACATGTTGGGTTTATGGAACGGTATCTCAGCTAATTTGAAACCCTTGTTTTATGTATCACCCCACCTCACTTTTCCTGTTAAGCAGCCATAGTGTGTTTTCTGCATGTGTGACTCTGTTCTGTTTTGGAATTCAGTTCAAGTGTAATGGTTTTTACTTTCCCTGTATAAGTGATATCTTATGAGAAGTGTCCTTTTCTGTGTGACTTATTTCACTTAGAATCGACGTACCTAAATCCACTCATCATGCTGCTACTAGCCTTATGACATTGATTTCATGGCTGAGTGATATTCCATTGTACATAAGGACCACAACTTCTTTATCCATTTTTCTCTTTCCTGGGATATTTAAGGTGGAATGAAGTGGAGGTCCTTGGCAACAGAGCAGCCCTAAACTTTGGTGTGCTTGTGTCTTGCTGATTTTTAATTTTCCCAATTTATACCCCCATGCGTGGAAGTGCCCTATGCGCTCTAAGCTGTGTTTTTTAGATGTTTCAGGACACACCGTACCCTTCTCCAGCGTGGCTGTTGGCAATTTACATTCCGCCCATCAGCGTAGCAAGGCTCCCATTTCTCCATGGCCTGTTCTGCATTTCTGGTTTTGACACTTTTCTCAGCATGGCCCTTTTGACCGATGGGCAGCGAGACTTCTTTGTAGCGCTGATTTGCCTTTCCAGGTTGCTTGGTTGGCCAAAAAGGGCGTATGCGTTTTTTCCTGAATATATTCAGGAAAAAACGCATACGCCCTTTTTGGCCAAGGGCATCATTGTCAACGTTTTGCCGCTTTTCATGTGCTTTAAAGGCGATTCGAATCTACCTCCTGAAATCTGTTTCCTGCAATTCTGCCTTGATTTCAAATCCTCTTCTTTGCCTTCCCTCAATATATTTGTGGACGAGAGTTATCATTTATAACTCTGCAGGTTTGTGAATTGCAGTGCCCTGAAGCTCCATTTTACAACTTGCTTTTTTGGGAGCTGGCCGCAAAAGCGCAGGATGGCTTCAGGCCCTGTTCTGGTTCTGGGGGGCAGGCTGAGCCTGTGGATAATTCTTCTTCCTGATGGAAAAATAGAGTGAC
The DNA here is from genome assembly GCF_965194825.1 of Balaenoptera physalus. Classification (NCBI taxonomy): domain Eukaryota; kingdom Metazoa; phylum Chordata; class Mammalia; order Artiodactyla; family Balaenopteridae; genus Balaenoptera; species Balaenoptera physalus. Next base: position 124,725 of record NW_028125604.1, on the reverse strand, counting down.
CTGTGTCTGTCCCAATACCAAGAGCTAGTCTCTCATTGCTTCCCCGTCTTCCCGTTCATCCTCAGGACAAATTGCAACCTGTACGGAACAGGAGGTTAAAGGTGCTGATACTCCAAGTAGGGAGATTGCTAGTAAAGTGGCTGGAATTGCGAACCCGAGCTCAAGGAGATGACAAATGAGGTGCGTTTTAGAAAGCTTTCCCCATCACACGGTGTACCATCTTCTTGGTTTCTCATGCATGTTTTCGATGTAGGAAGATGCCCTTGAACCTGGAGATTTGGGACACATGGGATGGGTACCACACAGTATTACTTTAAAGGGTCTGCGTTTGCTCACCCAACCTCACCAAACCTCTCAGCCCCAAGAGTGTCCACCCTTATGTCTCATCCAGCTGTGGGTCTAGATATGGTCAATCCGGGTTGCATCACAGCCCCTGAACGAATTCTGTAAGAATTTCTCTCTCTTTCTCTGTCTTTGTTTCATGGGTTTTTAAAAGTAATTTATTTTTATAATGGGGTTTACCTGCTTTTCACTGCTGTGTTTATGCCGCTTTACACCCACTTGACACACTAACAGAGAGATTTCAATACATAGGTTTTAAGATTATTACTAGTCAGATATATCCTTGTGTGGTGAATAGGGGGTGTTAAGTCCAGTTCTCTGAGCAAGGAGTAGGTCTTGTCTATTACATGTTGGGTTTATGGAACGGTATCTCAGCTAATTTGAAACCCTTGTTTTATGTATCACCCCACCTCACTTTTCCTGTTAAGCAGCCATAGTGTGTTTTCTGCATGTGTGACTCTGTTCTGTTTTGGAATTCAGTTCAAGTGTAATGGTTTTTACTTTCCCTGTATAATTGATATCTTATGAGAAGTGTCCTTTTCTGTGTGACTTATTTCACTTAGAATCGACGTACCTAAATCCACTCATCATGCTGCTACTAGCCTTATGACATTGATTTCATGGCTGAGTGATATTCCATTGTACATAAGGACCACAACTTCTTTATCCATTTTTCTCTTTCCTGGGATATTTAAGGTGGAATGAAGTGGAGGTCCTTGGCAACAGAGCAGCCCTAAACTTTGGTGTGCTTGTGTCTTGCTGATTTTTAATTTTCCCAATTTATACCCCCATGCGTGGAAGTGCCCTTAGCGCTCTAAGCTGTGTTTTTTAGATGTTTCAGGACACACTGTACCCTTCTCCAGCGTGGCTGTTGGCAATTTACATCCCGCCCATCAGCGTAGCAAGGCTCCCATTTCTCCATGGCCTGTCCTGCATTTCTGGTTTTGACACTTTTCTCAGCATGGCCCTTTTGACCGATGGGAAGCGAGACTTCTTTGTAGCGCTGATTTGCCTTTCCAGGTTGCTTGGTTGGCCAAAAAGGGCGTATGCGTTTTTTCCTGAATATATTCAGGAAAAAACGCATACGCCCTTTTTGGCCAAGGGCCTTATTGTCAACGTTTTGCTGCTTTTCATGTGCTTTAAAGGCGATTCGAATCTACCTCCTGAAATCTGTTTCCTGCAATTCTGCCTTGATTTCAAATCCTCTTCTTTGCCTTCCCTCAATATATTTGTGGACGAGAGTTATCATTTATAACTCTGCAGGTTTGTGAATTGCAGTGCCCTGAAGCTCCATTTTACAACTCGCTTTTTGGGAGCTGGCCGTAAAAGCGCAGGATGGTTTCAGGCCCTGTGCTGGTTCCGGGGGGCAGCTGAGCCTGTGGTTAATTCTTCTTCCTGATGGAAAAATAGAGTGACCTGTGCCTGTCCCAACACCTAGAGCTAGCCTCTCATTGGTTCCCCATCTTCCCCTTCATCCTCAGGACAAATTGCAACCTGTACGGAACAGGAAGTTAAAGGTGCTGATGCTCCAAGTAGGGAGATTGCTAGTAAAGTGGCTGGAATGGCGAACCCGAGCACAAGGAGATGAGAAATGAGGTGCGTTTTAGGAACCTTTCCCCATCACACGGTGTACCATCTTCTGGGTTTCTCATGCATGTTTTCCATGTAGGAAGATGCCCTTGAACCTCGAGATTTGGGACCCATGCGATGGGTACCACGCAGTATTACTTTAAAGGGTCTGCGTTTGCTCACCCAGCCTCACCAAATCTCTCAGCCCCAAGAGTGTCCACCCTTATGTCTCATCCAGCTGTGGGTCTAGATATGGTCAATCCAGGTTCCATCACAGCCCCTGAACGAATTGTGTAAGAATTTCTCTCTCTTTCACTGTCTTTGTTTCATGGGTTTTTAAAAGTAATTTATTTTTATAATGGGGTTTAGCTGCTTTTCACGGCTGTGTTTATGCTGCTTTACACCCACTTGACACACTAACAGAGAGATTTCAATACATAGGTTTTAAGATTATTACTAGTCAGATATATCCTTGTGTGGTGAATAGGGGGTGTTGAGTCCAGTTCTCTGAGCAAGGAGTAGGTCTTGTCTATTACATGTTGGGTTTATGGAACTGTATCTCAGGTAATTTGAAACCCTTGTTTTATGTATCACCCCACCTCACCTTTCCTGTTAAGCAGCCATAGTGTGTTTTCTGCATGTGTGACTCTGTTCTGTTTTGTAATTCAGTTCAAGTGTAATGGTTTTTACTTTCCCTGTATAAGTGATATCTTATGAGAAGTGTCCTTTTCTGTGTGACTTATTTCACTTAGAATCGTCGTACCTAAATCCACTCATCATGCTGCTACTAGCCTTATGACATTGATTTCATGGCTGAGTGATATTCCATTGTACATAAGGACCACAACTTCTTTATCCATTTTTCTCTTTCCTGGGATATTTAAGGTGGAATGAAGTGGAGGTCCTTGGCAACAGAGCAGCCCTAAACTTTGGTGTGCTTGTGTCTTGCTGATTTTTAATTTTCCCAATTTATACCCCCATGCGTGGAAGTGCCCTATGCGCTGTAAGCTGTGTTTTTTAGATGTTTCAGGACACACCGTACCCTTCTCCAGCGTGGCTGTTGGCAATTTACATTCCGCCCATCAGCGTAGCAAGGCTCCCATTTCTCCATGGCCTGTTCTGCATTTCTGGTTTTGACACTTTTCTCAGCATGGCCCTTTTGACCGATGGGCAGCGAGACTTCTTTGTAGCGCTGATTTGCCTTTCCAGGTTGCTTGGTTGGCCAAAAAGGGCGTATGCGTTTTTTCCTGAATATATTCAGGAAAAAACGCATACGCCCTTTTTGGCCAAGGGCATCATTGTCAACGTTTTGCCGCTTTTCATGTGCTTTAAAGGCGATTCGAATCTACCTCCTGAAATCTGTTTCCTGCAATTCTGCCTTGATTTCAAATCCTCTTCTTTGCCTTCCCTCAATATATTTGTGGACGAGAGTTATCATTTATAACTCTGCAGGTTTGTGAATTGCAGTGCCCTGAAGCTCCATTTTACAACTTGCTTTTTTGGGAGCTGGCCGCAAAAGCGCAGGATGGCTTCAGGCCCTGTTCTGGTTCTGGGGGGCAGGCTGAGCCTGTGGATAATTCTTCTTCCTGATGGGAAAATAGAGTGACCTGTGTCTGTCCCAATACCAAGAGCTAGTCTCTCATTGCTTCCCCGTCTTCCCGTTCATCCTCAGGACAAATTGCAACCTGTACGGAACAGGAGGTTAAAGGTGCTGATACTCCAAGTAGGGAGATTGCTAGTAAAGTGGCTGGAATTGCGAACCCGAGCTCAAGGAGATGACAAATGAGGTGCGTTTTAGAAAGCTTTCCCCATCACACGGTGTACCATCTTCTTGGTTTCTCATGCATGTTTTCGATGTAGGAAGATGCCCTTGAACCTGGAGATTTGGGACACATGGGATGGGTACCACACAGTATTACTTTAAAGGGTCTGCGTTTGCTCACCCAACCTCACCAAACCTCTCAGCCCCAAGAGTGTCCACCCTTATGTCTCATCCAGCTGTGGGTCTAGATATGGTCAATCCGGGTTGCATCACAGCCCCTGAACGAATTGTGTAAGAATTTCTCTCTCTTTCTCTGTCTTTGTTTCATGGGTTTTTAAAAGTAATTTATTTTTATAATGGGGTTTACCTGCTTTTCACTGCTGTGTTTATGCCGCTTTACACCCACTTGACACACTAACAGAGAGATTTCAATACATAGGTTTTAAGATTATTACTAGTCAGATATATCCTTGTGTGGTGAATAGGGGGTGTTAAGTCCAGTTCTCTGAGCAAGGAGTAGGTCTTGTCTATTACATGTTGGGTTTATGGAACGGTATCTCAGCTAATTTGAAACCCTTGTTTTATGTATCACCCCACCTCACCTTTCCTGTTAAGCAGCCATAGTGTGTTTTCTGCATGTGTGACTCTGTTCTGTTTTGGAATTCAGTTCAAGTGTAATGGTTTTTACTTTCCCTGTATAAGTGATATATTATGAGAAGTGTCCTTTTCTGTGTGACTTATTTCACTTAGAATCGTTGTACCTAAATCCACTCATCATGCTGCTACTAGACTTATGACATTGATTTCATGGCTGAGTGATATTCCATTGTACATAAGGACCACAACTTCTTTATCCATTTTTCTCTTTCCTGGGATATTTAAGGTGGAATGAAGTGGAGGTCCTTGGCAACAGAGCAGCCCTAAACTTTGGTGTGCTTGTGTCTTGCTGATTTTTAATTTTCCCAATTTATACCCCCATGCGTGGAAGTGCCCTATGCGCTCTAAGCTGTGTTTTTTAGATGTTTCAGGACACACCGTACCCTTCTCCAGCGTGGCTGTTGGCAATTTACATTCCGCCCATCAGCGTAGCAAGGCTTCCATTTCTCCATGGCCTGTTCTGCATTTCTGGTTTTGACACTTTTCTCAGCATGGCCCTTTTGACCGATGGGCAGCGAGACTTCTTTGTAGCGCTGATTTGCCTTTCCAGGTTGCTTGGTTGGCCAAAAAGGGCGTATGCGTTTTTTCCTGAATATATTCAGGAAAAAACGCATACGCCCTTTTTGGCCAAGGGCATCATTGTCAACGTTTTGCCGCTTTTCATGTGCTTTAAAGGCGATTCGAATCTACCTCCTGAAATCTGTTTCCTGCAATTCTGCCTTGATTTCAAATCCTCTTCTTTGCCTTCCCTCAATATATTTGTGGACGAGAGTTATCATTTATAACTCTGCAGGTTTGTGAATTGCAGTGCCCTGAAGCTCCATTTTACAACTTGCTTTTTTGGGAGCTGGCCGCAAAAGCGCAGGATGGCTTCAGGCCCTGTTCTGGTTCTGGGGGGCAGGCTGAGCCTGTGGATAATTCTTCTTCCTGATGGGAAAATAGAGTGACCTGTGTCTGTCCCAATACCAAGAGCTAGTCTCTCATTGCTTCCCCGTCTTCCCGTTCATCCTCAGGACAAATTGCAACCTGTACGGAACAGGAGGTTAAAGGTGCTGATACTCCAAGTAAGGAGATTGCTAGTAAAGTGGCTGGAATTGCGAACCCGAGCTCAAGGAGATGACAAATGAGGTGCGTTTTAGAAAGCTTTCCCCATCACACGGTGTACCATCTTCTGGGTTTCTCATGCATGTTTTCGATGTAGGAAGATGCCCTTGAACCTGCAGATTTGGGACACATGGGATGGGTACCACACAGTATTACTTTAAAGGGTCTGCGTTTGCTCACCCAACCTCACCAAACCTCTCAGCCCCAAGAGTGTCCACCCTTATGTCTCATCCAGCTGTGGGTCTAGATATGGTCAGTCCGGGTTGCATCACAGCCCCTGAACGAATTGTGTAAGAATTTCTCTCTCTTTCTCTGTCTTTGTTTCATGGGTTTTTAAAAGTAATTTATTTTTATAATGGGGTTTACCTGCTTTTCACTGCTGTGTTTATGCCGCTTTACACCCACTTGACACACTAACAGAGAGATTTCAATACATAGGTTTTAAGATTATTACTAGTCAGATATATCCTTGTGTGGTGAATAGGGGGTGTTAAGTCCAGTTCTCTGAGCAAGGAGTAGGTCTTGTCTATTACATGTTGGGTTTATGGAACGGTATCTCAGCTAATTTGAAACCCTTGTTTTATGTATCACCCCACCTCACTTTTCCTGTTAAGCAGCCATAGTGTGTTTTCTGCATGTGTGACTCTGTTCTGTTTTGGAATTCAGTTCAAGTGTAATGGTTTTTACTTTCCCTGTATAAGTGATATCTTATGAGAAGTGTCCTTTTCTGTGTGACTTATTTCACTTAGAATCGACGTACCTAAATCCACTCATCATGCTGCTACTAGCCTTATGACATTGATTTCATGGCTGAGTGATATTCCATTGTACATAAGGACCACAACTTCTTTATCCATTTTTCTCTTTCCTGGGATATTTAAGGTGGAATGAAGTGGAGGTCCTTGGCAACAGAGCAGCCCTAAACTTTGGTGTGCTTGTGTCTTGCTGATTTTTAATTTTCCCAATTTATACCCCCATGCGTGGAAGTGCCCTTAGCGCTCTAAGCTGTGTTTTTTAGATGTTTCAGGACACACCGTACCCTTCTCCAGCGTGGCTGTTGGCAATTTACATTCCGCCCATCAGCGTAGCAAGGCTCCCATTTCTCCATGGCCTGTTCTGCATTTCTGGTTTTGACACTTTTCTCAGCATGGCCCTTTTGACCGATGGGCAGCGAGACTTCTTTGTAGCGCTGATTTGCCTTTCCAGTTTGCTTGGTTGGCCAAAAAGGGCGTATGCGTTTTTTCCTGAATATATTCAGGAAAAAACGCATACGCCCTTTTTGGCCAAGGGCATCATTGTCAACGTTTTGCCGCTTTTCATGTGCTTTAAAGGCGATTCGAATCTACCTCCTGAAATCTGTTTCCTGCAATTCTGCCTTGATTTCAAATCCTCTTCTTTGCCTTCCCTCAATATATTTGTGGACGAGAGTTATCATTTATAACTCTGCAGGTTTGTGAATTGCAGTGCCCTGAAGCTCCATTTTACAACTTGCTTTTTTGGGAGCTGGCCGCAAAAGCGCAGGATGGCTTCAGGCCCTGTTCTGGTTCTGGGGGGCAGGCTGAGCCTGTGGATAATTCTTCTTCCTGATGGGAAAATAGAGTGACCTGTGTCTGTCCCAATACCAAGAGCTAGTCTCTCATTGCTTCCCCGTCTTCCCGTTCATCCTCAGGACAAATTGCAACCTGTACGGAACAGGAGGTTAAAGGTGCTGATACTCCAAGTAGGGAGATTGCTAGTAAAGTGGCTGGAATTGCGAACCCGAGCTCAAGGAGATGACAAATGAGGTGCGTTTTAGAAAGCTTTCCCCATCACACGGTGTACCATCTTCTTGGTTTCTCATGCATGTTTTCGATGTAGGAAGATGCCCTTGAACCTGGAGATTTGGGACACATGGGATGGGTACCACACAGTATTACTTTAAAGGGTCTGCGTTTGCTCACCCAACCTCACCAAACCTCTCAGCCCCAAGAGTGTCCACCCTTATGTCTCATCCAGCTGTGGGTCTAGATATGGTCAATCCGGGTTGCATCACAGCCCCTGAACGAATTGTGTAAGAATTTCTCTCTCTTTCTCTGTCTTTGTTTCATGGGTTTTTAAAAGTAATTTATTTTTATAATGGGGTTTACCTGCTTTTCACTGCTGTGTTTATGCCGCTTTACACCCACTTGACACACTAACAGAGAGATTTCAATACATAGGTTTTAAGATTATTACTAGTCAGATATATCCTTGTGTGGTGAATAGGGGGTGTTAAGTCCAGTTCTCTGAGCAAGGAGTAGGTCTTGTCTATTACATGTTGGGTTTATGGAACGGTATCTCAGCTAATTTGAAACCCTTGTTTTATGTATCACCCCACCTCACCTTTCCTGTTAAGCAGCCATAGTGTGTTTTCTGCATGTGTGACTCTGTTCTGTTTTGGAATTCAGTTCAAGTGTAATGGTTTTTACTTTCCCTGTATAAGTGATATATTATGAGAAGTGTCCTTTTCTGTGTGACTTATTTCACTTAGAATCGTTGTACCTAAATCCACTCATCATGCTGCTACTAGACTTATGACATTGATTTCATGGCTGAGTGATATTCCATTGTACATAAGGACCACAACTTCTTTATCCATTTTTCTCTTTCCTGGGATATTTAAGGTGGAATGAAGTGGAGGTCCTTGGCAACAGAGCAGCCCTAAACTTTGGTGTGCTTGTGTCTTGCTGATTTTTAATTTTCCCAATTTATACCCCCATGCGTGGAAGTGCCCTATGCGCTCTAAGCTGTGTTTTTTAGATGTTTCAGGACACACCGTACCCTTCTCCAGCGTGGCTGTTGGCAATTTACATTCCGCCCATCAGCGTAGCAAGGCTTCCATTTCTCCATGGCCTGTTCTGCATTTCTGGTTTTGACACTTTTCTCAGCATGGCCCTTTTGACCGATGGGCAGCGAGACTTCTTTGTAGCGCTGATTTGCCTTTCCAGGTTGCTTGGTTGGCCAAAAAGGGCGTATGCGTTTTTTCCTGAATATATTCAGGAAAAAACGCATACGCCCTTTTTGGCCAAGGGCATCATTGTCAACGTTTTGCCGCTTTTCATGTGCTTTAAAGGCGATTCGAATCTACCTCCTGAAATCTGTTTCCTGCAATTCTGCCTTGATTTCAAATCCTCTTCTTTGCCTTCCCTCAATATATTTGTGGACGAGAGTTATCATTTATAACTCTGCAGGTTTGTGAATTGCAGTGCCCTGAAGCTCCATTTTACAACTTGCTTTTTTGGGAGCTGGCCGCAAAAGCGCAGGATGGCTTCAGGCCCTGTTCTGGTTCTGGGGGGCAGGCTGAGCCTGTGGATAATTCTTCTTCCTGATGGGAAAATAGAGTGACCTGTGTCTGTCCCAATACCAAGAGCTAGTCTCTCATTGCTTCCCCGTCTTCCCGTTCATCCTCAGGACAAATTGCAACCTGTACGGAACAGGAGGTTAAAGGTGCTGATACTCCAAGTAAGGAGATTGCTAGTAAAGTGGCTGGAATTGCGAACCCGAGCTCAAGGAGATGACAAATGAGGTGCGTTTTAGAAAGCTTTCCCCATCACACGGTGTACCATCTTCTGGGTTTCTCATGCATGTTTTCGATGTAGGAAGATGCCCTTGAACCTGCAGATTTGGGACACATGGGATGGGTACCACACAGTATTACTTTAAAGGGTCTGCGTTTGCTCACCCAACCTCACCAAACCTCTCAGCCCCAAGAGTGTCCACCCTTATGTCTCATCCAGCTGTGGGTCTAGATATGGTCAGTCCGGGTTGCATCACAGCCCCTGAACGAATTGTGTAAGAATTTCTCTCTCTTTCTCTGTCTTTGTTTCATGGGTTTTTAAAAGTAATTTATTTTTATAATGGGGTTTACCTGCTTTTCACTGCTGTGTTTATGCCGCTTTACACCCACTTGACACACTAACAGAGAGATTTCAATACATAGGTTTTAAGATTATTACTAGTCAGATATATCCTTGTGTGGTGAATAGGGGGTGTTAAGTCCAGTTCTCTGAGCAAGGAGTAGGTCTTGTCTATTACATGTTGGGTTTATGGAACGGTATCTCAGCTAATTTGAAACCCTTGTTTTATGTATCACCCCACCTCACTTTTCCTGTTAAGCAGCCATAGTGTGTTTTCTGCATGTGTGACTCTGTTCTGTTTTGGAATTCAGTTCAAGTGTAATGGTTTTTACTTTCCCTGTATAAGTGATATCTTATGAGAAGTGTCCTTTTCTGTGTGACTTATTTCACTTAGAATCGACGTACCTAAATCCACTCATCATGCTGCTACTAGCCTTATGACATTGATTTCATGGCTGAGTGATATTCCATTGTACATAAGGACCACAACTTCTTTATCCATTTTTCTCTTTCCTGGGATATTTAAGGTGGAATGAAGTGGAGGTCCTTGGCAACAGAGCAGCCCTAAACTTTGGTGTGCTTGTGTCTTGCTGATTTTTAATTTTCCCAATTTATACCCCCATGCGTGGAAGTGCCCTTAGCGCTCTAAGCTGTGTTTTTTAGATGTTTCAGGACACACTGTACCCTTCTCCAGCGTGGCTGTTGGCAATTTACATCCCGCCCATCAGCGTAGCAAGGCTCCCATTTCTCCATGGCCTGTCCTGCATTTCTGGTTTTGACACTTTTCTCAGCATGGCCCTTTTGACCGATGGGAAGCGAGACTTCTTTGTAGCGCTGATTTGCCTTTCCAGGTTGCTTGGTTGGCCAAAAAGGGCGTATGCGTTTTTTCCTGAATATATTCAGGAAAAAACGCATACGCCCTTTTTGGCCAAGGGCCTCATTGTCAACGTTTTGCTGCTTTTCATGTGCTTTAAAGGCAATTCGAATCTACCTCCTGAAATCTGTTTCCTGCAATTCTGCCTTGATTTCAAATCCTCTTCTTTGCCTTCCCTCAATATATTTGTGGACGAGAGTTATCATTTATAACTCTGCAGGTTTGTGAATTGCAGTGCCCTGAAGCTCCATTTTACAACTCGCTTTTTGGGAGCTGGCCGTAAAAGCGCAGGATGGTTTCAGGCCCTGTGCTGGTTCCGGGGGGCAGCTGAGCCTGTGGTTAATTCTTCTTCCTGATGGGAAAATAGAGTGACCTGTGCCTGTCCCAACACCTAGAGCTAGCCTCTCATTGGTTCCCCATCTTCCCATTCATCCTCAGGACAAATTGCAACCTGTACGGAACAGGAGGTTAAAGGTGCTGATGCTCCAAGTAGGGAGATTGCTAGTAAAGTGGCTGCAATGGCGAACCCGAGCACAAGGAGATGAGAAATGAGGTGCGTTTTAGGAACCTTTCCCCATCACACGGTGTACCATCTTCTGGGTTTCTCATGCATGTTTTCCATGTAGGAAGATGCCCTTGAACCTCGAGATTTGGGACCCATGCGATGGGTACCACGCAGTATTACTTTAAAGGGTCTGCGTTTGCTCACCCAGCCTCACCAAATCTCTCAGCCCCAAGAGTGTCCACCCTTATGTCTCATCCAGCTGTGGGTCTAGATATGGTCAATCCAGGTTCCATCACAGCCCCTGAACGAATTGTGTAAGAATTTCTCTCTCTTTCACTGTCTTTGTTTCATGGGTTTTTAAAAGTAATTTATTTTTATAATGGGGTTTAGCTGCTTTTCACGGCTGTGTTTATGCCGCTTTACACCCACTTGACACACTAACAGAGAGATTTCAATACATAGGTTTTAAGATTATTACTAGTCAGATATATCCTTGTGTGGTGAATAGGGGGTGTTGAGTCCAGTTCTCTGAGCAAGGAGTAGGTCTTGTCTATTACATGTTGGGTTTATGGAACTGTATCTCAGGTAATTTGAAACCCTTGTTTTATGTATCACCCCACCTCACCTTTCCTGTTAAGCAGCCATAGTGTGTTTTCTGCATGTGTGACTCTGTTCTGTTTTGGAATTCAGTTCAAGTGTAATGGTTTTTACTTTCCCTGTATAAGTGATATCTTATGAGAAGTGTCCTTTTCTGTGTGACTTATTTCACTTAGAATCGTCGTACCTAAATCCACTCATCATGCTGCTACTAGCCTTATGACATTGATTTCATGGCTGAGTGATATTCCATTGTACATAAGGACCACAACTTCTTTATCCATTTTTCTCTTTCCTGGGATATTTAAGGTGGAATGAAGTGGAGGTCCTTGGCAACAGAGCAGCCCTAAACTTTGGTGTGCTTGTGTCTTGCTGATTTTTAATTTTCCCAATTTATACCCCCATGCGTGGAAGTGCCCTATGCGCTCTAAGCTGTGTTTTTTAGATGTTTCAGGACACACCGTACCCTTCTCCAGCGTGGCTGTTGGCAATTTACATTACGCCCATCAGCGTAGCAAGGCTCCCATTTCTCCATGGCCTGTTCTGCATTTCTGGTTTTGACACTTTTCTCAGCATGGCCCTTTTGACCGATGGGCAGCGAGACTTCTTTGTAGCGCTGATTTGCCTTTCCAGGTTGCTTGGTTGGCCAAAAAGGGCGTATGCGTTTTTTCCTGAATATATTCAGGAAAAAACGCATACGCCCTTTTTGGCCAAGGGCATCATTGTCAACGTTTTGCCCCTTTTCATGTGCTTTAAAGGCGATTCGAATCTACCTCCTGAAATCTGTTTCCTGCAATTCTGCCTTCATTTCAAATCCTCTTCTTTGCCTTCCCTCAATATATTTGTGGACGAGAGTTATCATTTATAACTCTGCAGGTTTGTGAATTGCAGTGCCCTGAAGCTCCATTTTACAATTTGCTTTTTTGGGAGCTGGCCGCAAAAGCGCAGGATGGCTTCAGGCCCTGTTCTGGTTCTGGGGGGCAGGCTGAGCCTGTGGATAATTCTTCTTCCTGATGGGAAAATAGAGTGACCTGTGTCTGTCCCAATACCAAGAGCTAGTCTCTCATTGCTTCCCCGTCTTCCCGTTCATCCTCAGGACAAATTGCAACCTGTACGGAACAGGAGGTTAAAGGTGCTGATACTCCAAGTAGGGAGATTGCTAGTAAAGTGGCTGGAATTGCGAACCCGAGCTCAAGGAGATGACAAATGAGGTGCGTTTTAGAAAGCTTTCCCCATCACACGGTGTACCATCTTCTGGGTTTCTCATGCATGTTTTCGATGTAGGAAGATGCCCTTGAACCTGGAGATTTGGGACACATGGGATGGGTACCACACAGTATTACTTTAAAGGGTCTGCGTTTGCTCACCCAACCTCACCAAACCTCTCAGCCCCAAGAGTGTCCACCCTTATGTCTCATCCAGCTGTGGGTCTAGATATGGTCAATCCGGGTTGCATCACAGCCCCTGAACGAATTGTGTAAGAATTTCTCTCTCTTTCTCTGTCTTTGTTTCATGGGTTTTTAAAAGTAATTTATTTTTATAATGGGGTTTACCTGCTTTTCACTGCTGTGTTTATGCCGCTTTACACCCACTTGACACACTAACAGAGAGATTTCAATACATAGGTTTTAAGATTATTACTAGTCAGATATATCCTTGTGTGGTGAATAGGGGGTGTTAAGTCCAGTTCTCTGAGCAAGGAGTAGGTCTTGTCTATTACATGTTGGGTTTATGGAACGGTATCTCAGCTAATTTGAAACCCTTGTTTTATGTATCACCCCACCTCACTTTTCCTGTTAAGCAGCCATAGTGTGTTTTCTGCATGTGTGACTCTGTTCTGTTTTGGAATTCAGTTCAAGTGTAATGGTTTTTACTTTCCCTGTATAAGTGATATCTTATGAGAAGTGTCCTTTTCTGTGTGACTTATTTCACTTAGAATCGACGTACCTAAATCCACTCATCATGCTGCTACTAGCCTTATGACATTGATTTAATGGCTGAGTGATATTCCATTGTACATAAGGACCACAACTTCTTTATCCATTTTTCTCTTTCCTGGGATATTTAAGGTGGAATGAAGTGGAGGTCCTTGGCAACAGAGCAGCCCTAAACTTTGGTGTGCTTGTGTCTTGCTGATTTTTAATTTTCCCAATTTATACCCCCATGCGTGGAAGTGCCCTTAGCGCTCTAAGCTGTGTTTTTTAGATGTTTCAGGACACACTGTACCCTTCTCCAGCGTGGCTGTTGGCAATTTACATCCCGCCCATCAGCGTAGCAAGGCTCCCATTTCTCCATGGCCTGTCCTGCATTTCTGGTTTTGACACTTTTCTCAGCATGGCCCTTTTGACCGATGGGAAGCGAGACTTCTTTGTAGCGCTGATTTGCCTTTCCAGGTTGCTTGGTTGGCCAAAAAGGGCGTATGCGTTTTTTCCTGAATATATTCAGGATAAAACGCATACGCCCTTTTTGGCCAAGGGCCTCATTGTCAACGTTTTGCTGCTTTTCATGTGCTTTAAAGGCGATTCGAATCTACCTCCTGAAATCTGTTTCCTGCAATTCTGCCTTGATTTCAAATCCTCTTCTTTGCCTTCCCTCAATATATTTGTGGACGAGAGTTATCATTTATAACTCTGCAGGTTTGTGAATTGCAGTGCCCTGAAGCTCCATTTTACAACTCGCTTTTTGGGAGCTGGCCGTAAAAGCGCAGGATGGTTTCAGGCCCTGTGCTGGTTCCGGGGGGCAGCTGAGCCTGTGGTTAATTCTTCTTCCTGATGGGAAAATAGAGTGACCTGTGCCTGTCCCAACACCTAGAGCTAGCCTCTCATTGGTTCCCCATCTTCCCATTCATCCTCAGGACAAATTGCAACCTGTACGGAACAGGAGGTTAAAGGTGCTGATGCTCCAAGTAGGGAGATTGCTAGTAAAGTGGCTGGAATGGCGAACCCGAGCACAAGGAGATGAGAAATGAGGTGCGTTTTAGGAACCTTTCCCCATCACACGGTGTACCATCTTCTGGGTTTCTCATGCATGTTTTCGATGTAGGAAGATGCCCTTGAACCTCGAGATTTGTGACCCATGCGATGGGTACCACGCAGTATTACTTTAAAGGGTCTGCGTTTGCTCACCCAGCCTCACCAAATCTCTCAGCCCCAAGAGTGTCCACCCTTATGTCTCATCCAGCTGTGGGTCTAGATATGGTCAATCCAGGTTCCATCACAGCCCCTGAACGAATTGTGTAAGAATTTCTCTCTCTTTCACTGTCTTTGTTTCATGGGTTTTTAAAAGTAATTTATTTTTATAATGGGGTTTAGCTGCTTTTCACGGCTGTGTTTATGCCTCTTTACACCCACTTGACACACTAACAGAGAGATTTCAATACATAGGTTTTAAGATTATTACTAGTCAGATATATCCTTGTGTGGTGAATAGGGGGTGTTGAGTCCAGTTCTCTGAGCAAGGAGTAGGTCTTGTCTATTACATGTTGGGTTTATGGAACTGTATCTCAGGTAATTTGAAACCCTTGTTTTATGTATCACCCCACCTCACCTTTCCTGTTAAGCAGCCATAGTGTGTTTTCTGCATGTGTGACTCTGTTCTGTTTTGTAATTCAGTTCAAGTGTAATGGTTTTTACTTTCCCTGTATAAGTGATATCTTATGAGAAGTGTCCTTTTCTGTGTGACTTATTTCACTTAGAATCGTCGTACCTAAATCCACTCATCATGCTGCTACTAGCCTTATGACATTGATTTCATGGCTGAGTGATATTCCATTGTACATAAGGACCACAACTTCTTTATCCATTTTTCTCTTTCCTGGGATATTTAAGGTGGAATGAAGTGGAGGTCCTTGGCAACAGAGCAGCCCTAAACTTTGGTGTGCTTGTGTCTTGCTGATTTTTAATTTTCCCAATTTATACCCCCATGCGTGGAAGTGCCCTATGCGCTGTAAGCTGTGTTTTTTAGATGTTTCAGGACACACCGTACCCTTCTCCAGCCTGGCTGTTGGCAATTTACATTCCGCCCATCAGCGTAGCAAGGCTCCCATTTCTCCATGGCCTGTTCTGCATTTCTGGTTTTGACACTTTTCTCAGCATGGCCCTTTTGACCGATGGGCAGCGAGACTTCTTTGTAGCGCTGATTTGCCTTTCCAGGTTGCTTGGTTGGCCAAAAAGGGCGTATGCGTTTTTTCCTGAATATATTCAGGAAAAAACGCATACGCCCTTTTTGGCCAAGGGCATCATTGTCAACGTTTTGCCGCTTTTCATGTGCTTTAAAGGCGATTCGAATCTACCTCCTGAAATCTGTTTCCTGCAATTCTGCCTTGATTTCAAATCCTCTTCTTTGCCTTCCCTCAATATATTTGTGGACGAGAGTTATCATTTATAACTCTGCAGGTTTGTGAATTGCAGTGCCCTGAAGCTCCATTTTACAACTTGCTTTTTTGGGAGCTGGCCGCAAAAGCGCAGGATGGCTTCAGGCCCTGTTCTGGTTCTGGGGGGCAGGCTGAGCCTGTGGATAATTCTTCTTCCTGATGGGAAAATAGAGTGACCTGTGTCTGTCCCAATACCAAGAGCTAGTCTCTCATTGCTTCCCCGTCTTCCCGTTCATCCTCAGGACAAATTGCAACCTGTACGGAACAGGAGGTTAAAGGTGCTGATACTCCAAGTAGGGAGATTGCTAGTAAAGTGGCTGGAATTGCGAACCCGAGCTCAAGGAGATGACAAATGAGGTGCGTTTTAGAAAGCTTTCCCCATCACACGGTGTACCATCTTCTTGGTTTCTCATGCATGTTTTCGATGTAGGAAGATGCCCTTGAACCTGGAGATTTGGGACACATGGGATGGGTACCACACAGTATTACTTTAAAGGGTCTGCGTTTGCTCACCCAACCTCACCAAACCTCTCAGCCCCAAGAGTGTCCACCCTTATGTCTCATCCAGCTGTGGGTCTAGATATGGTCAATCCGGGTTGCATCACAGCCCCTGAACGAATTGTGTAAGAATTTCTCTCTCTTTCTCTGTCTTTGTTTCATGGGTTTTTAAAAGTAATTTATTTTTATAATGGGGTTTACCTGCTTTTCACTGCTGTGTTTATGCCGCTTTACACCCACTTGACACACTAACAGAGAGATTTCAATACATAGGTTTTAAGATTATTACTAGTCAGATATATCCTTGTGTGGTGAATAGGGGGTGTTAAGTCCAGTTCTCTGAGCAAGGAGTAGGTCTTGTCTATTACATGTTGGGTTTATGGAACGGTATCTCAGCTAATTTGAAACCCTTGTTTTATGTATCACCCCACCTCACCTTTCCTGTTAAGCAGCCATAGTGTGTTTTCTGCATGTGTGACTCTGTTCTGTTTTGGAATTCAGTTCAAGTGTAATGGTTTTTACTTTCCCTGTATAAGTGATATATTATGAGAAGTGTCCTTTTCTGTGTGACTTATTTCACTTAGAATCGTTGTACCTAAATCCACTCATCATGCTGCTACTAGACTTATGACATTGATTTCATGGCTGAGTGATATTCCATTGTACATAAGGACCACAACTTCTTTATCCATTTTTCTCTTTCCTGGGATATTTAAGGTGGAATGAAGTGGAGGTCCTTGGCAACAGAGCAGCCCTAAACTTTGGTGTGCTTGTGTCTTGCTGATTTTTAATTTTCCCAATTTATACCCCCATGCGTGGAAGTGCCCTATGCGCTCTAAGCTGTGTTTTTTAGATGTTTCAGGACACACCGTACCCTTCTCCAGCGTGGCTGTTGGCAATTTACATTCCGCCCATCAGCGTAGCAAGGCTTCCATTTCTCCATGGCCTGTTCTGCATTTCTGGTTTTGACACTTTTCTCAGCATGGCCCTTTTGACCGATGGGCAGCGAGACTTCTTTGTAGCGCTGATTTGCCTTTCCAGGTTGCTTGGTTGGCCGAAAAGGGCGTATGCGTTTTTTCCTGAATATATTCAGGAAAAAACGCATACGCCCTTTTTGGCCAAGGGCATCATTGTCAACGTTTTGCCGCTTTTCATGTGCTTTAAAGGCGATTCGAATCTACCTCCTGAAATCTGTTTCCTGCAATTCTGCCTTGATTTCAAATCCTCTTCTTTGCCTTCCCTCAATATATTTGTGGACGAGAGTTATCATTTATAACTCTGCAGGTTTGTGAATTGCAGTGCCCTGAAGCTCCATTTTACAACTTGCTTTTTTGGGAGCTGGCCGCAAAAGCGCAGGATGGCTTCAGGCCCTGTTCTGGTTCTGGGGGGCAGGCTGAGCCTGTGGATAATTCTTCTTCCTGATGGGAAAATAGAGTGACCTGTGTCTGTCCCAATACCAAGAGCTAGTCTCTCATTGCTTCCCCGTCTTCCCGTTCATCCTCAGGACAAATTGCAACCTGTACGGAACAGGAGGTTAAAGGTGCTGATACTCCAAGTAAGGAGATTGCTAGTAAAGTGGCTGGAATTGCGAACCCGAGCTCAAGGAGATGACAAATGAGGTGCGTTTTAGAAAGCTTTCCCCATCACACGGTGTACCATCTTCTGGGTTTCTCATGCATGTTTTCGATGTAGGAAGATGCCCTTGAACCTGCAGATTTGGGACACATGGGATGGGTACCACACAGTATTACTTTAAAGGGTCTGCGTTTGCTCACCCAACCTCACCAAACCTCTCAGCCCCAAGAGTGTCCACCCTTATGTCTCATCCAGCTGTGGGTCTAGATATGGTCAGTCCGGGTTGCATCACAGCCCCTGAACGAATTGTGTAAGAATTTCTCTCTCTTTCTCTGTCTTTGTTTCATGGGTTTTTAAAAGTAATTTATTTTTATAATGGGGTTTACCTGCTTTTCACTGCTGTGTTTATGCCGCTTTACACCCACGTGACACACTAACAGAGAGATTTCAATACATAGGTTTTAAGATTATTACTAGTCAGATATATCCTTGTGTGGTGAATAGGGGGTGTTAAGTCCAGTTCTCTGAGCAAGGAGTAGGTCTTGTCTATTACATGTTGGGTTTATGGAACGGTATCTCAGCTAATTTGAAACCCTTGTTTTATGTATCACCCCACCTCACTTTTCCTGTTAAGCAGCCATAGTGTGTTTTCTGCATGTGTGACTCTGTTCTGTTTTGGAATTCAGTTCAAGTGTAATGGTTTTTACTTTCCCTGTATAAGTGATATCTTATGAGAAGTGTCCTTTTCTGTGTGACTTATTTCACTTAGAATCGACGTACCTAAATCCACTCATCATGCTGCTACTAGCCTTATGACATTGATTTCATGGCTGAGTGATATTCCATTGTACATAAGGACCACAACTTCTTTATCCATTTTTCTCTTTCCTGGGATATTTAAGGTGGAATGAAGTGGAGGTCCTTGGCAACAGAGCAGCCCTAAACTTTGGTGTGCTTGTGTCTTGCTGATTTTTAATTTTCCCAATTTATACCCCCATGCGTGGAAGTGCCCTTAGCGCTCTAAGCTGTGTTTTTTAGATGTTTCAGGACACACTGTACCCTTCTCCAGCGTGGCTGTTGGCAATTTACATCCCGCCCATCAGCGTAGCAAGGCTCCCATTTCTCCATGGCCTGTCCTGCATTTCTGGTTTTGACACTTTTCTCAGCATGGCCCTTTTGACCGATGGGAAGCGAGACTTCTTTGTAGCGCTGATTTGCCTTTCCAGGTTGCTTGGTTGGCCAAAAAGGGCGTATGCGTTTTTTCCTGAATATATTCAGGAAAAAACGCATACGCCCTTTTTGGCCAAGGGCCTCATTGTCAACGTTTTGCTGCTTTTCATGTGCTTTAAAGGCAATTCGAATCTACCTCCTGAAATCTGTTTCCTGCAATTCTGCCTTGATTTCAAATCCTCTTCTTTGCCTTCCCTCAATATATTTGTGGACGAGAGTTATCATTTATAACTCTGCAGGTTTGTGAATTGCAGTGCCCTGAAGCTCCATTTTACAACTCGCTTTTTGGGAGCTGGCCGTAAAAGCGCAGGATGGTTTCAGGCCCTGTGCTGGTTCCGGGGGGCAGCTGAGCCTGTGGTTAATTCTTCTTCCTGATGGGAAAATAGAGTGACCTGTGCCTGTCCCAACACCTAGAGCTAGCCTCTCATTGGTTCCCCATCTTCCCATTCATCCTCAGGACAAATTGCAACCTGTACGGAACAGGAGGTTAAAGGTGCTGATGCTCCAAGTAGGGAGATTGCTAGTAAAGTGGCTGGAATGGCGAACCCGAGCACAAGGAGATGAGAAATGAGGTGCGTTTTAGGAACCTTTCCCCATCACACGGTGTACCATCTTCTGGGTTTCTCATGCATGTTTTCCATGTAGGAAGATGCCCTTGAACCTCGAGATTTGGGACCCATGCGATGGGTACCACGCAGTATTACTTTAAAGGGTCTGCGTTTGCTCACCCAGCCTCACCAAATCTCTCAGCC
Organism: Balaenoptera physalus; assembly: GCF_965194825.1. NCBI lineage: Eukaryota > Metazoa > Chordata > Mammalia > Artiodactyla > Balaenopteridae > Balaenoptera > Balaenoptera physalus. The sequence goes on along the minus strand of NW_028125604.1, from coordinate 105,013 downwards.
CCAAGAGTGTCCACCCTTATGTCTCATCCAGCTGTGGGTCTAGATATGGTCAATCCAGGTTCCATCACAGCCCCTGAACGAATTGTGTAAGAATTTCTCTCTCTTTCACTGTCTTTGTTTCATGGGTTTTTAAAAGTAATTTATTTTTATAATGGGGTTTAGCTGCTTTTCACGGCTGTGTTTATGCCGCTTTACACCCACTTGACACACTAACAGAGAGATTTCAATACATAGGTTTTAAGATTATTACTAGTCAGATATATCCTTGTGTGGTGAATAGGGGGTGTTGAGTCCAGTTCTCTGAGCAAGGAGTAGGTCTTGTCTATTACATGTTGGGTTTATGGAACTGTATCTCAGGTAATTTGAAACCCTTGTTTTATGTATCACCCCACCTCACCTTTCCTGTTAAGCAGCCATAGTGTGTTTTCTGCATGTGTGACTCTGTTCTGTTTTGGAATTCAGTTCAAGTGTAATGGTTTTTACTTTCCCTGTATAAGTGATATCTTATGAGAAGTGTCCTTTTCTGTGTGACTTATTTCACTTAGAATCGTCGTACCTAAATCCACTCATCATGCTGCTACTAGCCTTATGACATTGATTTCATGGCTGAGTGATATTCCATTGTACATAAGGACCACAACTTCTTTATCCATTTTTCTCTTTCCTGGGATATTTAAGGTGGAATGAAGTGGAGGTCCTTGGCAACAGAGCAGCCCTAAACTTTGGTGTGCTTGTGTCTTGCTGATTTTTAATTTTCCCAATTTATACCCCCATGCGTGGAAGTGCCCTATGCGCTCTAAGCTGTGTTTTTTAGATGTTTCAGGACACACCGTACCCTTCTCCAGCGTGGCTGTTGGCAATTTACATTACGCCCATCAGCGTAGCAAGGCTCCCATTTCTCCATGGCCTGTTCTGCATTTCTGGTTTTGACACTTTTCTCAGCATGGCCCTTTTGACCGATGGGCAGCGAGACTTCTTTGTAGCGCTGATTTGCCTTTCCAGGTTGCTTGGTTGGCCAAAAAGGGCGTATGCGTTTTTTCCTGAATATATTCAGGAAAAAACGCATACGCCCTTTTTGGCCAAGGGCATCATTGTCAACGTTTTGCCGCTTTTCATGTGCTTTAAAGGCGATTCGAATCTACCTCCTGAAATCTGTTTCCTGCAATTCTGCCTTCATTTCAAATCCTCTTCTTTGCCTTCCCTCAATATATTTGTGGACGAGAGTTATCATTTATAACTCTGCAGGTTTGTGAATTGCAGTGCCCTGAAGCTCCATTTTACAATTTGCTTTTTTGGGAGCTGGCCGCAAAAGCGCAGGATGGCTTCAGGCCCTGTTCTGGTTCTGGGGGGCAGGCTGAGCCTGTGGATAATTCTTCTTCCTGATGGGAAAATAGAGTGACCTGTGTCTGTCCCAATACCAAGAGCTAGTCTCTCATTGCTTCCCCGTCTTCCCGTTCATCCTCAGGACAAATTGCAACCTGTACGGAACAGGAGGTTAAAGGTGCTGATACTCCAAGTAGGGAGATTGCTAGTAAAGTGGCTGGAATTGCGAACCCGAGCTCAAGGAGATGACAAATGAGGTGCGTTTTAGAAAGCTTTCCCCATCACACGGTGTACCATCTTCTGGGTTTCTCATGCATGTTTTCGATGTAGGAAGATGCCCTTGAACCTGGAGATTTGGGACACATGGGATGGGTACCACACAGTATTACTTTAAAGGGTCTGCGTTTGCTCACCCAACCTCACCAAACCTCTCAGCCCCAAGAGTGTCCACCCTTATGTCTCATCCAGCTGTGGGTCTAGATATGGTCAATCCGGGTTGCATCACAGCCCCTGAACGAATTGTGTAAGAATTTCTCTCTCTTTCTCTGTCTTTGTTTCATGGGTTTTTAAAAGTAATTTATTTTTATAATGGGGTTTACCTGCTTTTCACTGCTGTGTTTATGCCGCTTTACACCCACTTGACACACTAACAGAGAGATTTCAATACATAGGTTTTAAGATTATTACTAGTCAGATATATCCTTGTGTGGTGAATAGGGGGTGTTAAGTCCAGTTCTCTGAGCAAGGAGTAGGTCTTGTCTATTACATGTTGGGTTTATGGAACGGTATCTCAGCTAATTTGAAACCCTTGTTTTATGTATCACCCCACCTCACTTTTCCTGTTAAGCAGCCATAGTGTGTTTTCTGCATGTGTGACTCTGTTCTGTTTTGGAATTCAGTTCAAGTGTAATGGTTTTTACTTTCCCTGTATAAGTGATATCTTATGAGAAGTGTCCTTTTCTGTGTGACTTATTTCACTTAGAATCGACGTACCTAAATCCACTCATCATGCTGCTACTAGCCTTATGACATTGATTTCATGGCTGAGTGACATTCCATTGTACATAAGGACCACAACTTCTTTATCCATTTTTCTCTTTCCTGGGATATTTAAGGTGGAATGAAGTGGAGGTCCTTGGCAACAGAGCAGCCCTAAACTTTGGTGTGCTTGTGTCTTGCTGATTTTTAATTTTCCCAATTTATACCCCCATGCGTGGAAGTGCCCTTAGCGCTCTAAGCTGTGTTTTTTAGATGTTTCAGGACACACTGTACCCTTCTCCAGCGTGGCTGTTGGCAATTTACATCCCGCCCATCAGCGTAGCAAGGCTCCCATTTCTCCATGGCCTGTCCTGCATTTCTGGTTTTGACACTTTTCTCAGCATGGCCCTTTTGACCGATGGGAAGCGAGACTTCTTTGTAGCGCTGATTTGCCTTTCCAGGTTGCTTGGTTGGCCAAAAAGGGCGTATGCGTTTTTTCCTGAATATATTCAGGATAAAACGCATACGCCCTTTTTGGCCAAGGGCCTCATTGTCAACGTTTTGCTGCTTTTCATGTGCTTTAAAGGCGATTCGAATCTACCTCCTGAAATCTGTTTCCTGCAATTCTGCCTTGATTTCAAATCCTCTTCTTTGCCTTCCCTCAATATATTTGTGGACGAGAGTTATCATTTATAACTCTGCAGGTTTGTGAATTGCAGTGCCCTGAAGCTCCATTTTACAACTCGCTTTTTGGGAGCTGGCCGTAAAAGCGCAGGATGGTTTCAGGCCCTGTGCTGGTTCCGGGGGGCAGCTGAGCCTGTGGTTAATTCTTCTTCCTGATGGGAAAATAGAGTGACCTGTGCCTGTCCCAACACCTAGAGCTAGCCTCTCATTGGTTCCCCATCTTCCCATTCATCCTCAGGACAAATTGCAACCTGTACGGAACAGGAGGTTAAAGGTGCTGATGCTCCAAGTAGGGAGATTGCTAGTAAAGTGGCTGGAATGGCGAACCCGAGCACAAGGAGATGAGAAATGAGGTGCGTTTTAAGAACCTTTCCCCATCACACGGTGTACCATCTTCTGGGTTTCTCATGCATGTTTTCGATGTAGGAAGATGCCCTTGAACCTCGAGATTTGGGACCCATGCGATGGGTACCACGCAGTATTACTTTAAAGGGTCTGCGTTTGCTCACCCAGCCTCACCAAATCTCTCAGCCCCAAGAGTGTCCACCCTTATGTCTCATCCAGCTGTGGGTCTAGATATGGTCAATCCAGGTTCCATCACAGCCCCTGAACGAATTGTGTAAGAATTTCTCTCTCTTTCACTGTCTTTGTTTCATGGGTTTTTAAAAGTAATTTATTTTTATAATGGGGTTTAGCTGCTTTTCACGGCTGTGTTTATGCCGCTTTACACCCACTTGACACACTAACAGAGAGATTTCAATACATAGGTTTTAAGATTATTACTAGTCAGATATATCCTTGTGTGGTGAATAGGGGGTGTTGAGTCCAGTTCTCTGAGCAAGGAGTAGGTCTTGTCTATTACATGTTGGGTTTATGGAACTGTATCTCAGGTAATTTGAAACCCTTGTTTTATGTATCACCCCACCTCACCTTTCCTGTTAAGCAGCCATAGTGTGTTTTCTGCATGTGTGACTCTGTTCTGTTTTGGAATTCAGTTCAAGTGTAATGGTTTTTACTTTCCCTGTATAAGTGATATCTTATGAGAAGTGTCCTTTTCTGTGTGACTTATTTCACTTAGAATCGTCGTACCTAAATCCACTCATCATGCTGCTACTAGCCTTATGACATTGATTTCATGGCTGAGTGATATTCCATTGTACATAAGGACCACAACTTCTTTATCCATTTTTCTCTTTCCTGGGATATTTAAGGTGGAATGAAGTGGAGGTCCTTGGCAACAGAGCAGCCCTAAACTTTGGTGTGCTTGTGTCTTGCTGATTTTTAATTTTCCCAATTTATACCCCCATGTGTGGAAGTGCCCTATGCGCTCTAAGCTGTGTTTTTTAGATGTTTCAGGACACACCGTACCCTTCTCCAGCGTGGCTGTTGGCAATTTACATTCCGCCCATCAGCGTAGCAAGGCTCCCATTTCTCCATGGCCTGTTCTGCATTTCTGGTTTTGACACTTTTCTCAGCATGGCCCTTTTGACCGATGGGCAGCGAGACTTCTTTGTAGCGCTGAATTGCCTTTCCAGGTTGCTTGGTTGGCCAAAAAGGGCGTATGCGTTTTTTCCTGAATATATTCAGGAAAAAACGCATACGCCCTTTTTGGCCAAGGGCATCATTGTCAACGTTTTGCCGCTTTTCATGTGCTTTAAAGGCGATTCGAATCTACCTCCTGAAATCTGTTTCCTGCAATTCTGCCTTGATTTCAAATCCTCTTCTTTGCCTTCCCTCAATATATTTGTGGACGAGAGTTATCATTTATAACTCTGCAGGTTTGTGAATTGCAGTGCCCTGAAGCTCCATTTTACAACTTGCTTTTTTGGGAGCTGGCCGCAAAAGCGCAGGATGGCTTCAGGCCCTGTTCTGGTTCTGGGGGGCAGGCTGAGCCTGTGGATAATTCTTCTTCCTGATGGGAAAATAGAGTGACCTGTGTCTGTCCCAATACCAAGAGCTAGTCTCTCATTGCTTCCCCGTCTTCCCGTTCATCCTCAGGACAAATTGCAACCTGTACGGAACAGGAGGTTAAAGGTGCTGATACTCCAAGTAGGGAGATTGCTAGTAAAGTGGCTGGAATTGCGAACCCGAGCTCAAGGAGATGACAAATGAGGTGCGTTTTAGAAAGCTTTCCCCATCACACGGTGTACCATCTTCTGGGTTTCTCATGCATGTTTTCGATGTAGGAAGATGCCCTTGAACCTGGAGATTTGGGACACATGGGATGGGTACCACACAGTATTACTTTAAAGGGTCTGCGTTTGCTCACCCAACCTCACCAAACCTCTCAGCCCCAAGAGTGTCCACCCTTATGTCTCATCCAGCTGTGGGTCTAGATATGGTCAATCCGGGTTGCATCACAGCCCCTGAACGAATTGTGTAAGAATTTCTCTCTCTTTCTCTGTCTTTGTTTCATGGGTTTTTAAAAGTAATTTATTTTTATAATGGGGTTTACCTGCTTTTCACTGCTGTGTTTATGCCGCTTTACACCCACTTGACACACTAACAGAGAGATTTCAATACATAGGTTTTAAGATTATTACTAGTCAGATATATCCTTGTGTGGTGAATAGGGGGTGTTAAGTCCAGTTCTCTGAGCAAGGAGTAGGTCTTGTCTATTACATGTTGGGTTTATGGAACGGTATCTCAGCTAATTTGAAACCCTTGTTTTATGTATCACCCCACCTCACTTTTCCTGTTAAGCAGCCATAGTGTGTTTTCTGCATGTGTGACTCTGTTCTGTTTTGGAATTCAGTTCAAGTGTAATGGTTTTTACTTTCCCTGTATAAGTGATATCTTATGAGAAGTGTCCTTTTCTGTGTGACTTATTTCACTTAGAATCGACGTACCTAAATCCACTCATCATGCTGCTACTAGCCTTATGACATTGATTTCATGGCTGAGTGATATTCCATTGTACATAAGGACCACAACTTCTTTATCCATTTTTCTCTTTCCTGGGATATTTAAGGTGGAATGAAGTGGAGGTCCTTGGCAACAGAGCAGCCCTAAACTTTGGTGTGCTTGTGTCTTGCTGATTTTTAATTTTCCCAATTTATACCCCCATGCGTGGAAGTGCCCTATGCGCTCTAAGCTGTGTTTTTTAGATGTTTCAGGACACACCGTACCCTTCTCCAGCGTGGCTGTTGGCAATTTACATTCCGCCCATCAGCGTAGCAAGGCTCCCATTTCTCCATGGCCTGTTCTGCATTTCTGGTTTTGACACTTTTCTCAGCATGGCCCTTTTGACCGATGGGCAGCGAGACTTCTTTGTAGCGCTGATTTGCCTTTCCAGGTTGCTTGGTTGGCCAAAAAGGGCGTATGCGTTTTTTCCTGAATATATTCAGGAAAAAACGCATACGCCCTTTTTGGCCAAGGGCATCATTGTCAACTTTTTGCCGCTTTTCATGTGCTTTAAAGGCGATTCGAATCTACCTCCTGAAATCTGTTTCCTGCAATTCTGCCTTGATTTCAAATCCTCTTCTTTGCCTTCCCTCAATATATTTGTGGACGAGAGTTATCATTTATAACTCTGCAGGTTTGTGAATTGCAGTGCCCTGAAGCTCTATTTTACAACTTGCTTTTTTGGGAGCTGGCCGCAAAAGCGCAGGATGGCTTCAGGCCCTGTTCTGGTTCTGGGGGGCAGGCTGAGCCTGTGGATAATTCTTCTTCCTGATGGGAAAATAGAGTGACCTGTGTCTGTCCCAATACCAAGAGCTAGTCTCTCATTGCTTCCCCGTCTTCCCGTTCATCCTCAGGACAAATTGCAACCTGTACGGAACAGGAGGTTAAAGGTGCTGATACTCCAAGTAGGGAGATTGCTAGTAAAGTGGCTGGAATTGCGAACCCGAGCTCAAAGAGATGACAAATGATGTGCGTTTTAGAAAGCTTTCCCCATCACACGGTGTACCATCTTCTGGGTTTCTCATGCATGTTTTCGATGTAGGAAGATGCCCTTGAACCTGGAGATTTGGGACACATGGGATGGGTACCACACAGTATTACTTTAAAGGGTCTGCGTTTGCTCACCCAACCTCACCAAACCTCTCAGCCCCAAGAGTGTCCACCCTTATGTCTCATCCAGCTGTGGGTCTAGATATGGTCAATCCGGGTTGCATCACAGCCCCTGAACGAATTGTGTAAGAATTTCTCTCTCTTTCTCTGTCTTTGTTTCATGGGTTTTTAAAAGTAATTTATTTTTATAATGGGGTTTACCTGCTTTTCACTGCTGTGTTTATGCCGCTTTACACCCACTTGACACACTAACAGAGAGATTTCAATACATAGTTTTTAAGATTATTACTAGTCAGATATATCCTTGTGTGGTGAATAGGGGGTGTTAAGTCCAGTTCTCTGAGCAAGGAGTAGGTCTTGTCTATTACATGTTGGGTTTATGGAACGGTATCTCAGCTAATTTGAAACCCTTGTTTTATGTATCACCCCACCTCACTTTTCCTGTTAAGCAGCCATAGTGTGTTTTCTGCATGTGTGACTCTGTTCTGTTTTGGAATTCAGTTCAAGTGTAATGGTTTTTACTTTCCCTGTATAAGTGATATCTTATGAGAAGTGTCCTTTTCTGTGTGACTTATTTCACTTAGAATCGACGTACCTAAATCCACTCATCATGCTGCTACTAGCCTTATGACATTGATTTCATGGCTGAGTGATATTCCATTGTACATAAGGACCACAACTTCTTTATCCATTTTTCTCTTTCCTGGGATATTTAAGGTGGAATGAAGTGGAGGTCCTTGGCAACAGAGCAGCCCTAAACTTTGGTGTGCTTGTGTCTTGCTGATTTTTAATTTTCCCAATTTATACCCCCATGCGTGGAAGTGCCCTTAGCGCTCTAAGCTGTGTTTTTTAGATGTTTCAGGACACACTGTACCCTTCTCCAGCGTGGCTGTTGGCAATTTACATCCCGCCCATCAGCGTAGCAAGGCTCCCATTTCTCCATGGCCTGTCCTGCATTTCTGGTTTTGACACTTTTCTCAGCATGGCCCTTTTGACTGATGGGAAGCGAGACTTCTTTGTAGCGCTGATTTGCCTTTCCAGGTTGCTTGGTTGGCCAAAAAGGGCGTATGCGTTTTTTCCTGAATATATTCAGGAAAAAACGCATACGCCCTTTTTGGCCAAGGGCCTCATTGTCAACGTTTTGCTGCTTTTCATGTGCTTTAAAGGCGATTCGAATCTACCTCCTGAAATCTGTTTCCTGCAATTCTGCCTTGATTTCAAATCCTCTTCTTTGCCTTCCCTCAATATATTTGTGGACGAGAGTTATCATTTATAACTCTGCAGGTTTGTGAATTGCAGTGCCCTGAAGCTCCATTTTACAACTCGCTTTTTGGGAGCTGGCCGTAAAAGCGCAGGATGGTTTCAGGCCCTGTGCTGGTTCCGGGGGGCAGCTGAGCCTGTGGTTAATTCTTCTTCCTGATGGGAAAATAGAGTGACCTGTGCCTGTCCCAACACCTAGAGCTAGCCTCTCATTGGTTCCCCATCTTCCCCTTCATCCTCAGGACAAATTGCAACCTGTACGGAACAGGAGGTTAAAGGTGCTGATGCTCCAAGTAGGGAGATTGCTAGTAAAGTGGCTGGAATGGCGAACCCGAGCACAAGGAGATGAGAAATGAGGTGCGTTTTAGGAACCTTTCCCCATCACACGGTGTACCATCTTCTGGGTTTCTCATGCATGTTTTCGATGTAGGAAGATGCCCTTGAACCTCGAGATTTGGGACCCATGCGATGGGTACCACGCAGTATTACTTTAAAGGGTCTGCGTTTGCTCACCCAGCCTCACCAAATCTCTCAGCCCCAAGTGTGTCCACCCTTATGTCTCATCCAGCTGTGGGTCTAGATATGGTCAATCCAGGTTCCATCACAGCCCCTGAACGAATTGTGTAAGAATTTCTCTCTCTTTCACTGTCCTTGTTTCATGGGTTTTTAAAAGTAATTTATTTTTATAATGGGGTTTAGCTGCTTTTCACGGCTGTGTTTATGCCGCTTTACACCCACTTGACACACTAACAGAGAGATTTCAATACATAGGTTTTAAGATTATTACTAGTCAGATATATCCTTGTGTGGTGAATAGGGGGTGTTGAGTCCAGTTCTCTGAGCAAGGAGTAGGTCTTGTCTATTACATGTTGGGTTTATGGAACTGTATCTCAGGTAATTTGAAACCCTTGTTTTATGTATCACCCCACCTCACCTTTCCTGTTAAGCAGCCATAGTGTGTTTTCTGCATGTGTGACTCTGTTCTGTTTTGTAATTCAGTTCAAGTGTAATGGTTTTTACTTTCCCTGTATAAGTGATATCTTATGAGAAGTGTCCTTTTCTGTGTGACTTATTTCACTTAGAATCGTCGTACCTAAATCCACTCATCATGCTGCTACTAGCCTTATGACATTGATTTCATGGCTGAGTGATATTCCATTGTACATAAGGACCACAACTTCTTTATCCATTTTTCTCTTTCCTGGGATATTTAAGGTGGAATGAAGTGGAGGTCCTTGGCAACAGAGCAGCCCTAAACTTTGGTGTGCTTGTGTCTTGCTGATTTTTAATTTTCCCAATTTATACCCCCATGCGTGGAAGTGCCCTATGCGCTGTAAGCTGTGTTTTTTAGATGTTTCAGGACACACCGTACCCTTCTCCAGCGTGGCTGTTGGCAATTTACATTCCGCCCATCAGCGTAGCAAGGCTCCCATTTCTCCATGGCCTGTTCTGCATTTCTGGTTTTGACACTTTTCTCAGCATGGCCCTTTTGACCGATGGGCAGCGAGACTTCTTTGTAGCGCTGATTTGCCTTTCCAGGTTGCTTGGTTGGCCAAAAAGGGCGTATGCGTTTTTTCCTGAATATATTCAGGAAAAAACGCATACGCCCTTTTTGGCCAAGGGCATCATTGTCAACGTTTTGCCGCTTTTCATGTGCTTTAAAGGCGATTCGAATCTACCTCCTGAAATCTGTTTCCTGCAATTCTGCCTTGATTTCAAATCCTCTTCTTTGCCTTCCCTCAATATATTTGTGGACGAGAGTTATCATTTATAACTCTGCAGGTTTGTGAATTGCAGTGCCCTGAAGCTCCATTTTACAACTTGCTTTTTTGGGAGCTGGCCGCAAAAGCGCAGGATGGCTTCAGGCCCTGTTCTGGTTCTGGGGGGCAGGCTGAGCCTGTGGATAATTCTTCTTCCTGATGGGAAAATAGAGTGACCTGTGTCTGTCCCAATACCAAGAGCTAGTCTCTCATTGCTTCCCCGTCTTCCCGTTCATCCTCAGGACAAATTGCAACCTGTACGGAACAGGAGGTTAAAGGTGCTGATACTCCAAGTAGGGAGATTGCTAGTAAAGTGGCTGGAATTGCGAACCCGAGCTCAAGGAGATGACAAATGAGGTGCGTTTTAGAAAACTTTCCCCATCACACGGTGTACCATCTTCTTGGTTTCTCATGCATGTTTTCGATGTAGGAAGATGCCCTTGAACCTGGAGATTTGGGACACATGGGATGGGTACCACACAGTATTACTTTAAAGGGTCTGCGTTTGCTCACCCAACCTCACCAAACCTCTCAGCCCCAAGAGTGTCCACCCTTATGTCTCATCCAGCTGTGGGTCTAGATATGGTCAATCCGGGTTGCATCACAGCCCCTGAACGAATTGTGTAAGAATTTCTCTCTCTTTCTCTGTCTTTGTTTCATGGGTTTTTAAAAGTAATTTATTTTTATAATGGGGTTTACCTGCTTTTCACTGCTGTGTTTATGCCGCTTTACACCCACTTGACACACTAACAGAGAGATTTCAATACATAGGTTTTAAGATTATTACTAGTCAGATATATCCTTGTGTGGTGAATAGGGGGTGTTAAGTCCAGTTCTCTGAGCAAGGAGTAGGTCTTGTCTATTACATGTTGGGTTTATGGAACGGTATCTCAGCTAATTTGAAACCCTTGTTTTATGTATCACCCCACCTCACTTTTCCTGTTAAGCAGCCATAGTGTGTTTTCTGCATGTGTGACTCTGTTCTGTTTTGGAATTCAGTTCAAGTGTAATGGTTTTTACTTTCCCTGTATAAGTGATATCTTATGAGAAGTGTCCTTTTCTGTGTGACTTATTTCACTTAGAATCGACGTACCTAAATCCACTCATCATGCTGCTACTAGCCTTATGACATTGATTTCATGGCTGAGTGATATTCCATTGTACATAAGGACCACAACTTCTTTATCCATTTTTCTCTTTCCTGGGATATTTAAGGTGGAATGAAGTGGAGGTCCTTGGCAACAGAGCAGCCCTAAACTTTGGTGTGCTTGTGTCTTGCTGATTTTTAATTTTCCCAATTTATACCCCCATGCGTGGAAGTGCCCTTAGCGCTCTAAGCTGTGTTTTTTAGATGTTTCAGGACACACTGTACCCTTCTCCAGCGTGGCTGTTGGCAATTTACATCCCGCCCATCAGCGTAGCAAGGCTCCCATTTCTCCATGGCCTGTCCTGCATTTCTGGTTTTGACACTTTTCTCAGCATGGCCCTTTTGACCGATGGGAAGCGAGACTTCTTTGTAGCGCTGATTTGCCTTTCCAGGTTGCTTGGTTGGCCAAAAAGGGCGTATGCGTTTTTTCCTGAATATATTCAGGAAAAAACGCATACGCCCTTTTTGGCCAAGGGCCTCATTGTCAACGTTTTGCTGCTTTTCATGTGCTTTAAAGGCGATTCGAATCTACCTCCTGAAATCTGTTTCCTGCAATTCTGCCTTGATTTCAAATCCTCTTCTTTGCCTTCCCTCAATATATTTGTGGACGAGAGTTATCATTTATAACTCTGCAGGTTTGTGAATTGCAGTGCCCTGAAGCTCCATTTTACAACTCGCTTTTTGGGAGCTGGCCGTAAAAGCGCAGGATGGTTTCAGGCCCTGTGCTGGTTCCGGGGGGCAGCTGAGCCTGTGGTTAATTCTTCTTCCTGATGGGAAAATAGAGTGACCTGTGCCTGTCCCAACACCTAGAGCTAGCGTCTCATTGGTTCCCCATCTTCCCATTCATCCTCAGGACAAATTGCAACCTGTACGGAACAGGAGGTTAAAGGTGCTGATGCTCCAAGTAGGGAGATTGCTAGTAAAGTGGCTGGAATGGCGAACCCGAGCACAAGGAGATGAGAAATGAGGTGCGTTTTAGGAACCTTTCCCCATCACACGGTGTACCATCTTCTGGGTTTCTCATGCATGTTTTCGATGTAGGAAGATGCCCTTGAACCTCGAGATTTGGGACCCATGCGATGGGTACCACGCAGTATTACTTTAAAGGGTCTGCGTTTGCTCACCCAGCCTCACCAAATCTCTCAGCCCCAAGAGTGTCCACCCTTATGTCTCATCCAGCTGTGGGTCTAGATATGGTCAATCCAGGTTCCATCACAGCCCCTGAACGAATTGTGTAAGAATTTCTCTCTCTTTCACTGTCTTTGTTTCATGGGTTTTTAAAAGTAATTTATTTTTATAATGGGGTTTAGCTGCTTTTCACGGCTGTGTTTATGCCGCTTTACACCCACTTGACACACTAACAGAGAGATTTCAATACATAGGTTTTAAGATTATTACTAGTCAGATATATCCTTGTGTGGTGAATAGGGGGTGTTGAGTCCAGTTCTCTGAGCAAGGAGTAGGTCTTGTCTATTACATATTGGGTTTATGGAACGGTATCTCAGCTCATTTGAAACCCTTGTTTTATGTATCACCCCACCTCACCTTTCCTGTTAAGCAGCCATAGTGTGTTTTCTGCATGTGTGACTCTGTTCTGTTTTGTAATTCAGTTCAAGTGTAACGGTTTTTACTTTCCCTGTATAAGTGATATCTTATGAGAAGTGTCCTTTTCTGTGTGACTTATTTCACTTAGAATCGACGTACCTAAATCCACTCATCATGCTGCTACTAGCCTTATGACATTGATTTCATGGCTGAGTGATATTCCATTGTACATAAGGACCACAACTTCTTTATCCATTTTTCTCTTTCCTGGGATATTTAAGGTGGAATGAAGTGGAGGTCCTTGGCAACAGAGCAGCCCTAAACTTTGGTGTGCTTGTGTCTTGCTGATTTTTAATTTTCCCAATTTATACCCCCATGCGTGGAAGTGCCCTTAGCGCTCTAAGCTGTGTTTTTTAGATGTTTCAGGACACACTGTACCCTTCTCCAGCGTGGCTGTTGGCAAATTACATCCCGCCCATCAGCGTAGCAAGCCTCCCATTTCTCCATGGCCTGTCCTGCATTTCTGGTTTTGACACTTTTCTCAGCATGGCCCTTTTGACCGATGGGAAGCGAGACTTCTTTGTAGCGCTGATTTGCCTTTCCAGGTTGCTTGGTTGGCCAAAAAGGGCGTATGCGTTTTTTCCTGAATATATTCAGGAAAAAACGCATACGCCCTTTTTGGCCAAGGGCCTCATTGTCAACGTTTTGCTGCTTTTCATGTGCTTTAAAGGCGATTCGAATCTACCTCCTGAAATCTGTTTCCTGCAATTCTGCCTTGATTTCAAATCCTCTTCTTTGCCTTCCCTCAATATATTTGTGGACGAGAGTTATCATTTATAACTCTGCAGGTTTGTGAATTGCAGTGCCCTGAAGCTCCATTTTACAACTCGCTTTTTGGGAGCTGGCCGTAAAAGCGCAGGATGGTTTCAGGCCCTGTGCTGGTTCCGGGGGGCAGCTGAGCCTGTGGTTAATTCTTCTTCCTGATGGGAAAATAGAGTGACCTGTGCCTGTCCCAACACCAAGTGCTAGTCTCTCATTGGTTCCCCATCTTCCCCTTCATCCTCAGGACAAATTGCAACCTGTACGGAACAGGAAGTTAAAGGTGCTGATGCTCCAAGTAGGGAGATTGCTAGTAAAGTGGCTGGAATGGCGAACCCGAGCACAAGGAGATGAGAAATGAGGTGCGTTTTAGGAACCTTTCCCCATCACACGGTGTACCATCTTCTGGGTTTCTCATGCATGTTTTCCATGTAGGAAGATGCCCTTGAACCTCGAGATTTGGGACCCATGCGATGGGTACCACGCAGTATTACTTTAAAGGGTCTGCGTTTGCTCACCCAGCCTCACCAAATCTCTCAGCCCCAAGAGTGTCCACCCTTATGTCTCATCCAGCTGTGGGTCTAGATATGGTCAATCCAGGTTCCATCACAGCCCCTGAACGAATTGTGTAAGAATTTCTCTCTCTTTCACTGTCTTTGTTTCATGGGTTTTTAAAAGTAATTTATTTTTATAATGGGGTTTAGCTGCTTTTCACGGCTGTGTTTATGCCGCTTTACACCCACTTGACACACTAACAGAGAGATTTCAATACATAGGTTTTAAGATTATTACTAGTCAGATATATCCTTGTGTGGTGAATAGGGGGTGTTGAGTCCAGTTCTCTGAGCAAGGAGTAGGTCTTGTCTATTACATGTTGGGTTTATGGAACTGTATCTCAGGTAATTTGAAACCCTTGTTTTATGTATCACCCCACCTCACCTTTCCTGTTAAGCAGCCATAGTGTGTTTTCTGCATGTGTGACTCTGTTCTGTTTTGTAATTCAGTTCAAGTGTAATGGTTTTTACTTTCCCTGTATAAGTGATATCTTATGAGAAGTGTCCTTTTCTGTGTGACTTATTTCACTTAGAATCGTCGTACCTAAATCCACTCATCATGCTGCTACTAGCCTTATGACATTGATTTCATGGCTGAGTGATATTCCATTGTACATAAGGACCACAACTTCTTTATCCATTTTTCTCTTTCCTGGGATATTTAAGGTGGAATGAAGTGGAGGTCCTTGGCAACAGAGCAGCCCTAAACTTTGGTGTGCTTGTGTCTTGCTGATTTTTAATTTTCCCAATTTATACCCCCATGCGTGGAAGTGCCCTATGCGCTGTAAGCTGTGTTTTTTAGATGTTTCAGGACACACCGTACCCTTCTCCAGCGTGGCTGTTGGCAATTTACATTCCGCCCATCAGCGTAGCAAGGCTCCCATTTCTCCACGGCCTGTTCTGCATTTCTGGTTTTGACACTTTTCTCAGCATGGCCCTTTTGACCGATGGGCAGCGAGACTTCTTTGTAGCGCTGATTTGCCTTTCCAGGTTGCTTGGTTGGCCAAAAAGGGCTTATGCGTTTTTTCCTGAATATATTCAGGAAAAAACGCATAAGCCCTTTTTGGCCAAGGGCATCATTGTCAACGTTTTGCCGCTTTTCATGTGCTTTAAAGGCGATTCGAATCTACCTCCTGAAATCTGTTTCCTGCAATTCTGCCTTGATTTCAAATCCTCTTCTTTGCCTTCCCTCAATATATTTGTGGACGAGAGTTATCATGTATAACACTGCAGGTTTGTGAATTGCAGTGCCCTGAAGCTCCATTTTACAACTTGCTTTTTTGGGAGCTGGCCGCAAAAGCGCAGGATGGCTTCAGGCCCTGTTCTGGTTCTGGGGGGCAGGCTGAGCCTGTGGATAATTCTTCTTCCTGATGGGAAAATAGAGTGACCTGTGTCTGTCCCAATACCAAGAGCTAGTCTCTCATTGCTTCCCCGTCTTCCCGTTCATCCTCAGGACAAATTGCAACCTGTACGGAACAGGAGGTTAAAGGTGCTGATACTCCAAGTAGGGAGATTGCTAGTAAAGTGGCTGGAATTGCGAACCCGAGCTCAAGGAGATGACAAATGAGGTGCGTTTTAGAAAGCTTTCCCCATCACACGGTGTACCATCTTCTGGGTTTCTCATGCATGTTTTCGATGTAGGAAGATGCCCTTGAACCTGGAGATTTGGGACCCATGGGATGGGTACCACACAGTATTACTTTAAAGGGTCTGCGTTTGCTCACCCAACCTCACCAAACCTCTCAGCCCCAAGAGTGTCCACCCTTATGTCTCATCCAGCTGTGGGTCTAGATATGGTCAATCCGGGTTGCATCACAGCCCCTGAACGAATTGTGTAAGAATTTCTCTCTCTTTCTCTGTCTTTGTTTCATGGGTTTTTAAAAGTAATTTATTTTTATAATGGGGTTTACCTGCTTTTCACTGCTGTGTTTATGCCGCTTTACACCCACTTGACACACTAACAGAGAGATTTCAATACATAGGTTTTAAGATTATTACTAGTCAGATATATCCTTGTGTGGTGAATAGGGGGTGTTAAGTCCAGTTCTCTGAGCAAGGAGTAGGTCTTGTCTATTACATGTTGGGTTTATGGAACGGTATCTCAGCTAATTTGAAACCCTTGTTTTATGTATCACCCCACCTCACTTTTCCTGTTAAGCAGCCATAGTGTGTTTTCTGCATGTGTGACTCTGTTCTGTTTTGGAATTCAGTTCAAGTGTAATGGTTTTTACTTTCCCTGTATAAGTGATATCTTATGAGAAGTGTCCTTTTCTGTGTGACTTATTTCACTTAGAATCGTTGTACCTAAATCCACTCATCATGCTGCTACTAGACTTATGACATTGATTTCATGGCTGAGTGATATTCCATTGTACATAAGGACCACAACTTCTTTATCCATTTTTCTCTTTCCTGGGATATTTAAGGTGGAATGAAGTGGAGGTCCTTGGCAACAGAGCAGCCCTAAACTTTGGTGTGCTTGTGTCTTGCTGATTTTTAATTTTCCCAATTTATACCCCCATGCGTGGAAGTGCCCTATGTGCTCTAAGCTGTGTTTTTTAGATGTTTCAGGACACACCGTACCCTTCTCCAGCGTGGCTGTTGGCAATTTACATTCCGCCCATCAGCGTAGCAAGGCTCCCATTTCTCCATGGCCTGTTCTGCATTTCTGGTTTTGACACTTTTCTCAGCATGGCCCTTTTGACCGATGGGCAGCGAGACTTCTTTGTAGCGCTGATTTGCCTTTCCAGGTTGCTTGGTTGGCCAAAAAGGGCGTATGCGTTTTTTCCTGAATATATTCAGGAAAAAACGCATACGCCCTTTTTGGCCAAGGGCATCATTGTCAACGTTTTGCCGCTTTTCTTGTGCTTTAAAGGCGATTCGAATCTACCTCCTGAAATCTGTTTCCTGCAATTCTGCCTTGATTTCAAATCCTCTTCTTTGCCTTCCCTCAATATATTTGTGGACGAGAGTTATCATTTATAACTCTGCAGGTTTGTGAATTGCAGTGCCCTGAAGCTCCATTTTACAACTTGCTTTTTTGGGAGCTGGCCGCAAAAGCGCAGGATGGCTTCAGGCCCTGTTCTGGTTCTGGGGGGCAGGCTGAGCCTGTGGATAATTCTTCTTCCTGATGGGAAAATAGAGTGACCTGTGTCTGTCCCAATACCAAGAGCTAGTCTCTCATTGCTTCCCCGTCTTCCCGTTCATCCTCAGGACAAATTGCAACCTGTACGGAACAGGAGGTTAAAGGTGCTGATACTCCAAGTAGGGAGATTGCTAGTAAAGTGGCTGGAATTGCGAACCCGAGCTCAAGGAGATGACAAATGAGGTGCGTTTTAGAAAGCTTTCCCCATCACACGGTGTACCATCTTCTGGGTTTCTCATGCATGTTTTCGATGTAGGAAGATGCCCTTGAACCTGCAGATTTGGGACACATGGGATGGGTACCACACAGTATTACTTTAAAGGGTCTGCGCTTGCTCACCCAACCTCACCAAACCTCTCAGCCCCAAGAGTGTCCACCCTTATGTCTCATCCAGCTGTGGGTCTAGATATGGTCAATCCGGGTTGCATCACAGCCCCTGAACGAATTGTGTAAGAATTTCTCTCTCTTTCTCTGTCTTTGTTTCATGGGTTTTTAAAAGTAATTTATTTTTATAATGGGGTTTACCTGCTTTTCACTGCTGTGTTTATGCCGCTTTACACCCACTTGACACACTAACAGAGAGATTTCAATACATAGGTTTTAAGATTATTACTAGTCAGATATATCCTTGTGTGGTGAATAGGGGGTGTTAAGTCCAGTTCTCTGAGCAAGGAGTAGGTCTTGTCTATTACATGTTGGGTTTATGGAACGGTATCTCAGCTAATTTGAAACCCTTGTTTTATGTATCAACCCACCTCACTTTTCCTGTTAAGCAGACATAGTGTGTTTTCTGCATGTGTGACTCTGTTCTGTTTTGGAATTCAGTTCAAGTGTAATGGTTTTTACTTTCCCTGTATAAGTGATATCTTATGAGAAGTGTCCTTTTCTGTGTGACTTATTTCACTTAGAATCGACGTACCTAAATCCACTCATCATGCTGCTACTAGCCTTATGACATTGATTTCATGGCTGAGTGATATTCCATTGTACATAAGGACCACAACTTCTTTATCCATTTTTCTCTTTCCTGGGATATTTAAGGTGGAATGAAGTGGAGGTCCTTGGCAACAGAGCAGCCCTAAACTTTGGTGTGCTTGTGTCTTGCTGATTTTTAATTTTCCCAATTTATACCCCCATGCGTGGAAGTGCCCTTAGCGCTCTAAGCTGTGTTTTTTAGATGTTTCAGGACACACTGTACCCTTCTCCAGCGTGGCTGTTGGCAATTTACATCCCGCCCATCAGCGTAGCAAGGCTCCCATTTCTCCATGGCCTGTCCTGCATTTCTGGTTTTGACACTTTTCTCAGCATGGCCCTTTTGACCGATGGGAAGCGAGACTTCTTTGTAGCGCTGATTTGCCTTTCCAGGTTGCTTGGTTGGCCAAAAAGGGCGTATGCGTTTTTTCCTGAATATATTCAGGAAAAAACGCATACGCCCTTTTTGGCCAAGGGCCTCATTGTCAACGTTTTGCTGCTTTTCATGTGCTTTAAAGGCGATTCGAATCTACCTCCTGAAATCTGTTTCCTGCAATTCTGCCTTGATTTCAAATCCTCTTCTTTGCCTTCCCTCAATATATTTGTGGACGAGAGTTATCATTTATAACTCTGCAGGTTTGTGAATTGCAGTGCCCTGAAGCTCCATTTTACAACTCGCTTTTTGGGAGCTGGCCGTAAAAGCGCAGGATGGTTTCAGGCCCTGTGCTGGTTCCGGGGGGCAGCTGAGCCTGTGGTTAATTCTTCTTCCTGATGGGAAAATAGAGTGACCTGTGCCTGTCCCAACACCTAGAGCTAGCGTCTCATTGGTTCCCCATCTTCCCATTCATCCTCAGGACAAATTGCAACCTGTACGGAACAGGAGGTTAAAGGTGCTGATGCTCCAAGTAGGGAGATTGCTAGTAAAGTGGCTGGAATTGCGAACCCGAGCTCAAGGAGATGACAAATGAGGTGCGTTTTAGAAAGCTTTCCCCATCACACGGTGTACCATCTTCTGGGTTTCTCATGCATGTTTTCGATGTAGGAAGATGCCCTTGAACCTGGAGATTTGGGACCCATGGGATGGGTACCACACAGTATTACTTTAAAGGGTCTGCGTTTGCTCACCCAACCTCACCAAACCTCTCAGCCCCAAGAGTGTCCACCCTTATGTCTCATCCAGCTGTGGGTCTAGATATGGTCAATCCGGGTTGCATCACAGCCCCTGAACGAATTGTGTAAGAATTTCTCTCTCTTTCTCTGTCTTTGTTTCATGGGTTTTTAAAAGTAATTTATTTTTATAATGGGGTTTACCTGCTTTTCACTGCTGTGTTTATGCCGCTTTACACCCACTTGACACACTAACAGAGAGATTTCAATACATAGGTTTTAAGATTATTACTAGTCAGATATATCCTTGTGTGGTGAATAGGGGGTGTTAAGTCCAGTTCTCTGAGCAAGGAGTAGGTCTTGTCTATTACATGTTGGGTTTATGGAACGGTATCTCAGCTAATTTGAAACCCTTGTTTTATGTATCACCCCACCTCACTTTTCCTGTTAAGCAGCCATAGTGTGTTTTCTGCATGTGTGACTCTGTTCTGTTTTGGAATTCAGTTCAAGTGTAATGGTTTTTACTTTCCCTGTATAAGTGATATCTTATGAGAAGTGTCCTTTTCTGTGTGACTTATTTCACTTAGAATCGTTGTACCTAAATCCACTCATCATGCTGCTACTAGACTTATGACATTGATTTCATGGCTGAGTGATATTCCATTGTACATAAGGACCACAACTTCTTTATCCATTTTTCTCTTTCCTGGGATATTTAAGGTGGAATGAAGTGGAGGTCCTTGGCAACAGAGCAGCCCTAAACTTTGGTGTGCTTGTGTCTTGCTGATTTTTAATTTTCCCAATTTATACCCCCATGCGTGGAAGTGCCCTATGTGCTCTAAGCTGTGTTTTTTAGATGTTTCAGGACACACCGTACCCTTCTCCAGCGTGGCTGTTGGCAATTTACATTCCGCCCATCAGCGTAGCAAGGCTCCCATTTCTCCATGGCCTGTTCTGCATTTCTGGTTTTGACACTTTTCTCAGCATGGCCCTTTTGACCGATGGGCAGCGAGACTTCTTTGTAGCGCTGATTTGCCTTTCCAGGTTGCTTGGTTGGCCAAAAAGGGCGTATGCGTTTTTTCCTGAATATATTCAGGAAAAAACGCATACGCCCTTTTTGGCCAAGGGCATCATTGTCAACGTTTTGCCGCTTTTCTTGTGCTTTAAAGGCGATTCGAATCTACCTCCTGAAATCTGTTTCCTGCAATTCTGCCTTGATTTCAAATCCTCTTCTTTGCCTTCCCTCAATATATTTGTGGACGAGAGTTATCATTTATAACTCTGCAGGTTTGTGAATTGCAGTGCCCTGAAGCTCCATTTTACAACTCGCTTTTTGGGAGCTGGCCGTAAAAGCGCAGGATGGTTTCAGGCCCTGTGCTGGTTCCGGGGGGCAGCTGAGCCTGTGGTTAATTCTTCTTCCTGATGGGAAAATAGAGTGACCTGTGCCTGTCCCAACACCTAGAGCTAGCGTCTCATTGGTTCCCCATCTTCCCATTCATCCTCAGGACAAATTGCAACCTGTACGGAACAGGAGGTTAAAGGTGCTGATGCTCCAAGTAGGGAGATTGCTAGTAAAGTGGCTGGAATTGCGAACCCGAGCTCAAGGAGATGACAAATGAGGTGCGTTTTAGAAAGCTTTCCCCATCACACGGTGTACCATCTTCTGGGTTTCTCATGCATGTTTTCGATGTAGGAAGATGCCCTTGAACCTGGAGATTTGGGACCCATGGGATGGGTACCACACAGTATTACTTTAAAGGGTCTGCGTTTGCTCACCCAACCTCACCAAACCTCTCAGCCCCAAGAGTGTCCACCCTTATGTCTCATCCAGCTGTGGGTCTAGATATGGTCAATCCGGGTTGCATCACAGCCCCTGAACGAATTGTGTAAGAATTTCTCTCTCTTTCTCTGTCTTTGTTTCATGGGTTTTTAAAAGTAATTTATTTTTATAATGGGGTTTACCTGCTTTTCA
Organism: Balaenoptera physalus; assembly: GCF_965194825.1. Taxonomy (NCBI): domain Eukaryota; kingdom Metazoa; phylum Chordata; class Mammalia; order Artiodactyla; family Balaenopteridae; genus Balaenoptera; species Balaenoptera physalus. The sequence goes on along the minus strand of NW_028125604.1, from coordinate 83,733 downwards.
CTGCTGTGTTTATGCCGCTTTACACCCACTTGACACACTAACAGAGAGATTTCAATACATAGGTTTTAAGATTATTACTAGTCAGATATATCCTTGTGTGGTGAATAGGGGGTGTTAAGTCCAGTTCTCTGAGCAAGGAGTAGGTCTTGTCTATTACATGTTGGGTTTATGGAACGGTATCTCAGCTAATTTGAAACCCTTGTTTTATGTATCACCCCACCTCACTTTTCCTGTTAAGCAGCCATAGTGTGTTTTCTGCATGTGTGACTCTGTTCTGTTTTGGAATTCAGTTCAAGTGTAATGGTTTTTACTTTCCCTGTATAAGTGATATCTTATGAGAAGTGTCCTTTTCTGTGTGACTTATTTCACTTAGAATCGTTGTACCTAAATCCACTCATCATGCTGCTACTAGACTTATGACATTGATTTCATGGCTGAGTGATATTCCATTGTACATAAGGACCACAACTTCTTTATCCATTTTTCTCTTTCCTGGGATATTTAAGGTGGAATGAAGTGGAGGTCCTTGGCAACAGAGCAGCCCTAAACTTTGGTGTGCTTGTGTCTTGCTGATTTTTAATTTTCCCAATTTATACCCCCATGCGTGGAAGTGCCCTATGTGCTCTAAGCTGTGTTTTTTAGATGTTTCAGGACACACCGTACCCTTCTCCAGCGTGGCTGTTGGCAATTTACATTCCGCCCATCAGCGTAGCAAGGCTCCCATTTCTCCATGGCCTGTTCTGCATTTCTGGTTTTGACACTTTTCTCAGCATGGCCCTTTTGACCGATGGGCAGCGAGACTTCTTTGTAGCGCTGATTTGCCTTTCCAGGTTGCTTGGTTGGCCAAAAAGGGCGTATGCGTTTTTTCCTGAATATATTCAGGAAAAAACGCATACGCCCTTTTTGGCCAAGGGCATCATTGTCAACGTTTTGCCGCTTTTCTTGTGCTTTAAAGGCGATTCGAATCTACCTCCTGAAATCTGTTTCCTGCAATTCTGCCTTGATTTCAAATCCTCTTCTTTGCCTTCCCTCAATATATTTGTGGACGAGAGTTATCATTTATAACTCTGCAGGTTTGTGAATTGCAGTGCCCTGAAGCTCCATTTTACAACTCACTTTTTGGGAGCTGGCCGTAAAAGCGCAGGATGGTTTCAGGCCCTGTGCTGGTTCCGGGGGGCAGCTGAGCCTGTGGTTAATTCTTCTTCCTGATGGGAAAATAGAGTGACCTGTGCCTGTCCCAACACCTAGAGCTAGCGTCTCATTGGTTCCCCATCTTCCCATTCATCCTCAGGACAAATTGCAACCTGTACGGAACAGGAGGTTAAAGGTGCTGATGCTCCAAGTAGGGAGATTGCTAGTAAAGTGGCTGGAATTGCGAACCCGAGCTCAAGGAGATGACAAATGAGGTGCGTTTTAGAAAGCTTTCCCCATCACACGGTGTACCATCTTCTGGGTTTCTCATGCATGTTTTCGATGTAGGAAGATGCCCTTGAACCTGGAGATTTGGGACCCATGGGATGGGTACCACACAGTATTACTTTAAAGGGTCTGCGTTTGCTCACCCAACCTCACCAAACCTCTCAGCCCCAAGAGTGTCCACCCTTATGTCTCATCCAGCTGTGGGTCTAGATATGGTCAATCCGGGTTGCATCACAGCCCCTGAACGAATTGTGTAAGAATTTCTCTCTCTTTCTCTGTCTTTGTTTCATGGGTTTTTAAAAGTAATTTATTTTTATAATGGGGTTTACCTGCTTTTCACTGCTGTGTTTATGCCGCTTTACACCCACTTGACACACTAACAGAGAGATTTCAATACATAGGTTTTAAGATTATTACTAGTCAGATATATCCTTGTGTGGTGAATAGGGGGTGTTAAGTCCAGTTCTCTGAGCAAGGAGTAGGTCTTGTCTATTACATGTTGGGTTTATGGAACGGTATCTCAGCTAATTTGAAACCCTTGTTTTATGTATCACCCCACCTCACTTTTCCTGTTAAGCAGCCATAGTGTGTTTTCTGCATGTGTGACTCTGTTCTGTTTTGGAATTCAGTTCAAGTGTAATGGTTTTTACTTTCCCTGTATAAGTGATATCTTATGAGAAGTGTCCTTTTCTGTGTGACTTATTTCACTTAGAATCGTTGTACCTAAATCCACTCATCATGCTGCTACTAGACTTATGACATTGATTTCATGGCTGAGTGATATTCCATTGTACATAAGGACCACAACTTCTTTATCCATTTTTCTCTTTCCTGGGATATTTAAGGTGGAATGAAGTGGAGGTCCTTGGCAACAGAGCAGCCCTAAACTTTGGTGTGCTTGTGTCTTGCTGATTTTTAATTTTCCCAATTTATACCCCCATGCGTGGAAGTGCCCTATGTGCTCTAAGCTGTGTTTTTTAGATGTTTCAGGACACACCGTACCCTTCTCCAGCGTGGCTGTTGGCAATTTACATTCCGCCCATCAGCGTAGCAAGGCTCCCATTTCTCCATGGCCTGTTCTGCATTTCTGGTTTTGACACTTTTCTCAGCATGGCCCTTTTGACCGATGGGCAGCGAGACTTCTTTGTAGCGCTGATTTGCCTTTCCAGGTTGCTTGGTTGGCCAAAAAGGGCGTATGCGTTTTTTCCTGAATATATTCAGGAAAAAACGCATACGCCCTTTTTGGCCAAGGGCATCATTGTCAACGTTTTGCCGCTTTTCTTGTGCTTTAAAGGCGATTCGAATCTACCTCCTGAAATCTGTTTCCTGCAATTCTGCCTTGATTTCAAATCCTCTTCTTTGCCTTCCCTCAATATATTTGTGGACGAGAGTTATCATTTATAACTCTGCAGGTTTGTGAATTGCAGTGCCCTGAAGCTCCATTTTACAACTTGCTTTTTTGGGAGCTGGCCGCAAAAGCGCAGGATGGCTTCAGGCCCTGTTCTGGTTCTGGGGGGCAGGCTGAGCCTGTGGATAATTCTTCTTCCTGATGGGAAAATAGAGTGACCTGTGTCTGTCCCAATACCAAGAGCTAGTCTCTCATTGCTTCCCCGTCTTCCCGTTCATCCTCAGGACAAATTGCAACCTGTACGGAACAGGAGGTTAAAGGTGCTGATACTCCAAGTAGGGAGATTGCTAGTAAAGTGGCTGGAATTGCGAACCCGAGCTCAAGGAGATGACAAATGAGGTGCGTTTTAGAAAGCTTTCCCCATCACACGGTGTACCATCTTCTGGGTTTCTCATGCATGTTTTCGATGTAGGAAGATGCCCTTGAACCTGCAGATTTGGGACACATGGGATGGGTACCACACAGTATTACTTTAAAGGGTCTGCGCTTGCTCACCCAACCTCACCAAACCTCTCAGCCCCAAGAGTGTCCACCCTTATGTCTCATCCAGCTGTGGGTCTAGATATGGTCAATCCGGGTTGCATCACAGCCCCTGAACGAATTGTGTAAGAATTTCTCTCTCTTTCTCTGTCTTTGTTTCATGGGTTTTTAAAAGTAATTTATTTTTATAATGGGGTTTACCTGCTTTTCACTGCTGTGTTTATGCCGCTTTACACCCACTTGACACACTAACAGAGAGATTTCAATACATAGGTTTTAAGATTATTACTAGTCAGATATATCCTTGTGTGGTGAATAGGGGGTGTTAAGTCCAGTTCTCTGAGCAAGGAGTAGGTCTTGTCTATTACATGTTGGGTTTATGGAACGGTATCTCAGCTAATTTGAAACCCTTGTTTTATGTATCAACCCACCTCACTTTTCCTGTTAAGCAGCCATAGTGTGTTTTCTGCATGTGTGACTCTGTTCTGTTTTGGAATTCAGTTCAAGTGTAATGGTTTTTACTTTCCCTGTATAAGTGATATCTTATGAGAAGTGTCCTTTTCTGTGTGACTTATTTCACTTAGAATCGACGTACCTAAATCCACTCATCATGCTGCTACTAGCCTTATGACATTGATTTCATGGCTGAGTGATATTCCATTGTACATAAGGACCACAACTTCTTTATCCATTTTTCTCTTTCCTGGGATATTTAAGGTGGAATGAAGTGGAGGTCCTTGGCAACAGAGCAGCCCTAAACTTTGGTGTGCTTGTGTCTTGCTGATTTTTAATTTTCCCAATTTATACCCCCATGCGTGGAAGTGCCCTTAGCGCTCTAAGCTGTGTTTTTTAGATGTTTCAGGACACACTGTACCCTTCTCCAGCGTGGCTGTTGGCAATTTACATCCCGCCCATCAGCGTAGCAAGGCTCCCATTTCTCCATGGCCTGTCCTGCATTTCTGGTTTTGACACTTTTCTCAGCATGGCCCTTTTGACCGATGGGAAGCGAGACTTCTTTGTAGCGCTGATTTGCCTTTCCAGGTTGCTTGGTTGGCCAAAAAGGGCGTATGCGTTTTTTCCTGAATATATTCAGGAAAAAACGCATACGCCCTTTTTGGCCAAGGGCCTCATTGTCAACGTTTTGCTGCTTTTCATGTGCTTTAAAGGCGATTCGAATCTACCTCCTGAAATCTGTTTCCTGCAATTCTGCCTTGATTTCAAATCCTCTTCTTTGCCTTCCCTCAATATATTTGTGGACGAGAGTTATCATTTATAACTCTGCAGGTTTGTGAATTGCAGTGCCCTGAAGCTCCATTTTACAACTCGCTTTTTGGGAGCTGGCCGTAAAAGCGCAGGATGGTTTCAGGCCCTGTGCTGGTTCCGGGGGGCAGCTGAGCCTGTGGTTAATTCTTCTTCCTGATGGGAAAATAGAGTGACCTGTGCCTGTCCCAACACCTAGAGCTAGCGTCTCATTGGTTCCCCATCTTCCCATTCATCCTCAGGACAAATTGCAACCTGTACGGAACAGGAGGTTAAAGGTGCTGATGCTCCAAGTAGGGAGATTGCTAGTAAAGTGGCTGGAATTGCGAACCCGAGCTCAAGGAGATGACAAATGAGGTGCGTTTTAGAAAGCTTTCCCCATCACACGGTGTACCATCTTCTGGGTTTCTCATGCATGTTTTCGATGTAGGAAGATGCCCTTGAACCTGGAGATTTGGGACCCATGGGATGGGTACCACACAGTATTACTTTAAAGGGTCTGCGTTTGCTCACCCAACCTCACCAAACCTCTCAGCCCCAAGAGTGTCCACCCTTATGTCTCATCCAGCTGTGGGTCTAGATATGGTCAATCCGGGTTGCATCACAGCCCCTGAACGAATTGTGTAAGAATTTCTCTCTCTTTCTCTGTCTTTGTTTCATGGGTTTTTAAAAGTAATTTAATTTTATAATGGGGTTTACCTGCTTTTCACTGCTGTGTTTATGCCGCTTTACACCCACTTGACACACTAACAGAGAGATTTCAATACATAGGTTTTAAGATTATTACTAGTCAGATATATCCTTGTGTGGTGAATAGGGGGTGTTAAGTCCAGTTCTCTGAGCAAGGAGTAGGTCTTGTCTATTACATGTTGGGTTTATGGAACGGTATCTCAGCTAATTTGAAACCCTTGTTTTATGTATCACCCCACCTCACTTTTCCTGTTAAGCAGCCATAGTGTGTTTTCTGCATGTGTGACTCTGTTCTGTTTTGGAATTCAGTTCAAGTGTAATGGTTTTTACTTTCCCTGTATAAGTGATATCTTATGAGAAGTGTCCTTTTCTGTGTGACTTATTTCACTTAGAATCGTTGTACCTAAATCCACTCATCATGCTGCTACTAGACTTATGACATTGATTTCATGGCTGAGTGATATTCCATTGTACATAAGGACCACAACTTCTTTATCCATTTTTCTCTTTCCTGGGATATTTAAGGTGGAATGAAGTGGAGGTCCTTGGCAACAGAGCAGCCCTAAACTTTGGTGTGCTTGTGTCTTGCTGATTTTTAATTTTCCCAATTTATACCCCCATGCGTGGAAGTGCCCTATGTGCTCTAAGCTGTGTTTTTTAGATGTTTCAGGACACACCGTACCCTTCTCCAGCGTGGCTGTTGGCAATTTACATTCCGCCCATCAGCGTAGCAAGGCTCCCATTTCTCCATGGCCTGTTCTGCATTTCTGGTTTTGACACTTTTCTCAGCATGGCCCTTTTGACCGATGGGCAGCGAGACTTCTTTGTAGCGCTGATTTGCCTTTCCAGGTTGCTTGGTTGGCCAAAAAGGGCGTATGCGTTTTTTCCTGAATATATTCAGGAAAAAACGCATACGCCCTTTTTGGCCAAGGGCATCATTGTCAACGTTTTGCCGCTTTTCTTGTGCTTTAAAGGCGATTCGAATCTACCTCCTGAAATCTGTTTCCTGCAATTCTGCCTTGATTTCAAATCCTCTTCTTTGCCTTCCCTCAATATATTTGTGGACGAGAGTTATCATTTATAACTCTGCAGGTTTGTGAATTGCAGTGCCCTGAAGCTCCATTTTACAACTTGCTTTTTTGGGAGCTGGCCGCAAAAGCGCAGGATGGCTTCAGGCCCTGTTCTGGTTCTGGGGGGCAGGCTGAGCCTGTGGATAATTCTTCTTCCTGATGGGAAAATAGAGTGACCTGTGTCTGTCCCAATACCAAGAGCTAGTCTCTCATTGCTTCCCCGTCTTCCCGTTCATCCTCAGGACAAATTGCAACCTGTACGGAACAGGAGGTTAAAGGTGCTGATACTCCAAGTAGGGAGATTGCTAGTAAAGTGGCTGGAATTGCGAACCCGAGCTCAAGGAGATGACAAATGAGGTGCGTTTTAGAAAGCTTTCCCCATCACACGGTGTACCATCTTCTGGGTTTCTCATGCATGTTTTCGATGTAGGAAGATGCCCTTGAACCTGCAGATTTGGGACACATGGGATGGGTACCACACAGTATTACTTTAAAGGGTCTGCGCTTGCTCACCCAACCTCACCAAACCTCTCAGCCCCAAGAGTGTCCACCCTTATGTCTCATCCAGCTGTGGGTCTAGATATGGTCAATCCGGGTTGCATCACAGCCCCTGAACGAATTGTGTAAGAATTTCTCTCTCTTTCTCTGTCTTTGTTTCATGGGTTTTTAAAAGTAATTTATTTTTATAATGGGGTTTACCTGCTTTTCACTGCTGTGTTTATGCCGCTTTACACCCACTTGACACACTAACAGAGAGATTTCAATACATAGGTTTTAAGATTATTACTAGTCAGATATATCCTTGTGTGGTGAATAGGGGGTGTTAAGTCCAGTTCTCTGAGCAAGGAGTAGGTCTTGTCTATTACATGTTGGGTTTATGGAACGGTATCTCAGCTAATTTGAAACCCTTGTTTTATGTATCAACCCACCTCACTTTTCCTGTTAAGCAGCCATAGTGTGTTTTCTGCATGTGTGACTCTGTTCTGTTTTGGAATTCAGTTCAAGTGTAATGGTTTTTACTTTCCCTGTATAAGTGATATCTTATGAGAAGTGTCCTTTTCTGTGTGACTTATTTCACTTAGAATCGACGTACCTAAATCCACTCATCATGCTGCTACTAGCCTTATGACATTGATTTCATGGCTGAGTGATATTCCATTGTACATAAGGACCACAACTTCTTTATCCATTTTTCTCTTTCCTGGGATATTTAAGGTGGAATGAAGTGGAGGTCCTTGGCAACAGAGCAGCCCTAAACTTTGGTGTGCTTGTGTCTTGCTGATTTTTAATTTTCCCAATTTATACCCCCATGCGTGGAAGTGCCCTTAGCGCTCTAAGCTGTGTTTTTTAGATGTTTCAGGACACACTGTACCCTTCTCCAGCGTGGCTGTTGGCAATTTACATCCCGCCCATCAGCGTAGCAAGGCTCCCATTTCTCCATGGCCTGTCCTGCATTTCTGGTTTTGACACTTTTCTCAGCATGGCCCTTTTGACCGATGGGAAGCGAGACTTCTTTGTAGCGCTGATTTGCCTTTCCAGGTTGCTTGGTTGGCCAAAAAGGGCGTATGCGTTTTTTCCTGAATATATTCAGGAAAAAACGCATACGCCCTTTTTGGCCAAGGGCCTCATTGTCAACGTTTTGCTGCTTTTCATGTGCTTTAAAGGCGATTCGAATCTACCTCCTGAAATCTGTTTCCTGCAATTCTGCCTTGATTTCAAATCCTCTTCTTTGCCTTCCCTCAATATATTTGTGGACGAGAGTTATCATTTATAACTCTGCAGGTTTGTGAATTGCAGTGCCCTGAAGCTCCATTTTACAACTCGCTTTTTGGGAGCTGGCCGTAAAAGCGCAGGATGGTTTCAGGCCCTGTGCTGGTTCCGGGGGGCAGCTGAGCCTGTGGTTAATTCTTCTTCCTGATGGGAAAATAGAGTGACCTGTGCCTGTCCCAACACCTAGAGCTAGCGTCTCATTGGTTCCCCATCTTCCCATTCATCCTCAGGACAAATTGCAACCTGTACGGAACAGGAGGTTAAAGGTGCTGATGCTCCAAGTAGGGAGATTGCTAGTAAAGTGGCTGGAATGGCGAACCCGAGCACAAGGAGATGAGAAATGAGGTGCGTTTTAGGAACCTTTCCCCATCACACGGTGTACCATCTTCTGGGTTTCTCATGCATGTTTTCGATGTAGGAAGATGCCCTTGAACCTCGAGATTTGGGACCCATGCGATGGGTACCACGCAGTATTACTTTAAAGGGTCTGCGTTTGCTCACCCAGCCTCACCAAATCTCTCAGCCCCAAGAGTGTCCACCCTTATGTCTCATCCAGCTGTGGGTCTAGATATGGTCAATCCAGGTTCCATCACAGCCCCTGAACGAATTGTGTAAGAATTTCTCTCTCTTTCACTGTCTTTGTTTCATGGGTTTTTAAAAGTAATTTATTTTTATAATGGGGTTTAGCTGCTTTTCACGGCTGTGTTTATGCCGCTTTACACCCACTTGACACACTAACAGAGAGATTTCAATACATAGGTTTTAAGATTATTACTAGTCAGATATATCCTTGTGTGGTGAATAGGGGGTGTTGAGTCCTGTTCTCTGAGCAAGGAGTAGGTCTTGTCTATTACATATTGGGTTTATGGAACGGTATCTCAGCTCATTTGAAACCCTTGTTTTATGTATCACCCCACCTCACCTTTCCTGTTAAGCAGCCATAGTGTGTTTTCTGCATGTGTGACTCTGTTCTGTTTTGTAATTCAGTTCAAGTGTAACGGTTTTTACTTTCCCTGTATAAGTGATATCTTATGAGAAGTGTCCTTTTCTGTGTGACTTATTTCACTTAGAATCGACGTACCTAAATCCACTCATCATGCTGCTACTAGCCTTATGACATTGATTTCATGGCTGAGTGATATTCCATTGTACATAAGGACCACAACTTCTTTATCCATTTTTCTCTTTCCTGGGATATTTAAGGTGGAATGAAGTGGAGGTCCTTGGCAACAGAGCAGCCCTAAACTTTGGTGTGCTTGTGTCTTGCTGATTTTTAATTTTCCCAATTTATACCCCCATGCGTGGAAGTGCCCTTAGCGCTCTAAGCTGTGTTTTTTAGATGTTTCAGGACACACTGTACCCTTCTCCAGCGTGGCTGTTGGCAAATTACATCCCGCCCATCAGCGTAGCAAGCCTCCCATTTCTCCATGGCCTGTCCTGCATTTCTGGTTTTGACACTTTTCTCAGGATGGCCCTTTTGACCGATGGGAAGCGAGACTTCTTTGTAGCGCTGATTTGCCTTTCCAGGTTGCTTGGTTGGCCAAAAAGGGCGTATGCGTTTTTTCCTGAATATATTCAGGAAAAAACGCATACGCCCTTTTTGGCCAAGGGCCTCATTGTCAACGTTTTGCTGCTTTTCATGTGCTTTAAAGGCGATTCGAATCTACCTCCTGAAATCTGTTTCCTGCAATTCTGCCTTGATTTCAAATCCTCTTCTTTGCCTTCCCTCAATATATTTGTGGACGAGAGTTATCATTTATAACTCTGCAGGTTTGTGAATTGCAGTGCCCTGAAGCTCCATTTTACAACTCGCTTTTTGGGAGCTGGCCGTAAAAGCGCAGGATGGTTTCAGGCCCTGTGCTGGTTCCGGGGGGCAGCTGAGCCTGTGGTTAATTCTTCTTCCTGATGGGAAAATAGAGTGACCTGTGCCTGTCCCAACACCAAGTGCTAGTCTCTCATTGGTTCCCCATCTTCCCCTTCATCCTCAGGACAAATTGCAACCTGTACGGAACAGGAAGTTAAAGGTGCTGATGCTCCAAGTAGGGAGATTGCTAGTAAAGTGGCTGGAATGGCGAACCCGAGCACAAGGAGATGAGAAATGAGGTGCGTTTTAGGAACCTTTCCCCATCACACGGTGTACCATCTTCTGGGTTTCTCATGCATGTTTTCCATGTAGGAAGATGCCCTTGAACCTCGAGATTTGGGACCCATGCGATGGGTACCACGCAGTATTACTTTAAAGGGTCTGCGTTTGCTCACCCAGCCTCACCAAATCTCTCAGCACCAAGAGTGTCCACCCTTATGTCTCATCCAGCTGTGGGTCTAGATATGGTCAATCCAGGTTCCATCACAGCCCCTGAACGAATTGTGTAAGAATTTCTCTCTCTTTCACTGTCTTTGTTTCATGGGTTTTTAAAAGTAATTTATTTTTATAATGGGGTTTAGCTGCTTTTCACGGCTGTGTTTATGCCGCTTTACACCCACTTGACACACTAACAGAGAGATTTCAATACATAGGTTTTAAGATTATTACTAGTCAGATATATCCTTGTGTGGTGAATAGGGGGTGTTGAGTCCAGTTCTCTGAGCAAGGAGTAGGTCTTGTCTATTACATGTTGGGTTTATGGAACTGTATCTCAGGTAATTTGAAACCCTTGTTTTATGTATCACCCCACCTCACCTTTCCTGTTAAGCAGCCATAGTGTGTTTTCTGCATGTGTGACTCTGTTCTGTTTTGTAATTCAGTTCAAGTGTAATGGTTTTTACTTTCCCTGTATAAGTGATATCTTATGAGAAGTGTCCTTTTCTGTGTGACTTATTTCACTTAGATTCGTTGTACCTAAATCCACTCATCATGCTGCTACTAGCCTTATGACATTGATTTCATGGCTGAGTGATATTCCATTGTACATAAGGACCACAACTTCTTTATCCATTTTTCTCTTTCCTGGGATATTTAAGGTGGAATGAAGTGGAGGTCCTTGGCAACAGAGCAGCCCTAAACTTTGGTGTGCTTGTGTCTTGCTGATTTTTAATTTTCCCAATTTATACCCCCATGCGTGGAAGTGCCCTATGCGCTGTAAGCTGTGTTTTTTAGATGTTTCAGGACACACCGTACCCTTCTCCAGCGTGGCTGTTGGCAATTTACATTCCGCCCATCAGCGTAGCAAGGCTCCCATTTCTCCACGGCCTGTTCTGCATTTCTGGTTTTGACACTTTTCTCAGCATGGCCCTTTTGACCGATGGGCAGCGAGACTTCTTTGTAGCACTGATTTGCCTTTCCAGGTTGCTTGGTTGGCCAAAAAGGGCGTATGCGTTTTTTCCTGAATATATTCAGGAAAAAACGCATAAGCCCTTTTTGGCCAAGGGCATCATTGTCAACGTTTTGCCGCTTTTCATGTGCTTTAAAGGCGATTCGAATCTACCTCCTGAAATCTGTTTCCTGCAAATCTGCCTTGATTTCAAATCCTCTTCTTTGCCTTCCCTCAATATATTTGTGGACGAGAGTTATCATGTATAACACTGCAGGTTTGTGAATTGCAGTGCCCTGAAGCTCCATTTTACAACTTGCTTTTTTGGGAGCTGGCCGCAAAAGCGCAGGATGGCTTCAGGCCCTGTTCTGGTTCTGGGGGGCAGGCTGAGCCTGTGGATAATTCTTCTTCCTGATGGGAAAATAGAGTGACCTGTGTCTGTCCCAATACCAAGAGCTAGTCTCTCATTGCTTCCCCGTCTTCCCGTTCATCCTCAGGACAAATTGCAACCTGTACGGAACAGGAGGTTAAAGGTGCTGATACTCCAAGTAGGGAGATTGCTAGTAACGTGGCTGGAATTGCGAACCCGAGCTCAAGGAGATGACAAATGAGGTGCGTTTTAGAAAGCTTTCCCCATCACACGGTGTACCATCTTCTGGGTTTCTCATGCATGTTTTCGATGTAGGAAGATGCCCTTGAACCTGGAGATTTGGGACCCATGGGATGGGTACCACACAGTATTACTTTAAAGGGTCTGCGTTTGCTCACCCAACCTCACCAAACCTCTCAGCCCCAAGAGTGTCCACCCTTATGTCTCATCCAGCTGTGGGTCTAGATATGGTCAATCCGGGTTGCATCACAGCCCCTGAACGAATTGTGTAAGAATTTCTCTCTCTTTCTCTGTCTTTGTTTCATGGGTTTTTAAAAGTAATTTATTTTTATAATGGGGTTTACCTGCTTTTCACTGCTGTGTTTATGCCGCTTTACACCCACTTGACACACTAACAGAGAGATTTCAATACATAGGTTTTAAGATTATTACTAGTCAGATATATCCTTGTGTGGTGAATAGGGGGTGTTAAGTCCAGTTCTCTGAGCAAGGAGTAGGTCTTGTCTATTACATGTTGGGTTTATGGAACGGTATCTCAGCTAATTTGAAACCCTTGTTTTATGTATCACCCCACCTCACTTTTCCTGTTAAGCAGCCATAGTGTGTTTTCTGCATGTGTGACTCTGTTCTGTTTTGGAATTCAGTTCAAGTGTAATGGTTTTTACTTTCCCTGTATAAGTGATATCTTATGAGAAGTGTCCTTTTCTGTGTGACTTATTTCACTTAGAATCGTTGTACCTAAATCCACTCATCATGCTGCTACTAGACTTATGACATTGATTTCATGGCTGAGTGATATTCCATTGTACATAAGGACCACAACTTCTTTATCCATTTTTCTCTTTCCTGGGATATTTAAGGTGGAATGAAGTGGAGGTCCTTGGCAACAGAGCAGCCCTAAACTTTGGTGTGCTTGTGTCTTGCTGATTTTTAATTTTCCCAATTTATACCCCCATGCGTGGAAGTGCCCTATGTGCTCTAAGCTGTGTTTTTTAGATGTTTCAGGACACACCGTACCCTTCTCCAGCGTGGCTGTTGGCAATTTACATTCCGCCCATCAGCGTAGCAAGGCTCCCATTTCTCCATGGCCTGTTCTGCATTTCTGGTTTTGACACTTTTCTCAGCATGGCCCTTTTGACCGATGGGCAGCGAGACTTCTTTGTAGCGCTGATTTGCCTTTCCAGGTTGCTTGGTTGGCCAAAAAGGGCGTATGCGTTTTTTCCTGAATATATTCAGGAAAAAACGCATACGCCCTTTTTGGCCAAGGGCATCATTGTCAACGTTTTGCCGCTTTTCATGTGCTTTAAAGGCGATTCGAATCTACCTCCTGAAATCTGTTTCCTGCAATTCTGCCTTGATTTCAAATCCTCTTCTTTGCCTTCCCTCAATATATTTGTGGAGGAGAGTTATCATTTATAACTCTGCAGGTTTGTGAATTGCAGTGCCCTGAAGCTCCATTTTACAACTCGCTTTTTGGGAGCTGGCCGTAAAAGCGCAGGATGGTTTCAGGCCCTGTGCTGGTTCCGGGGGGCAGCTGAGCCTGTGGTTAATTCTTCTTCCTGATGGGAAAATAGAGTGACCTGTGCCTGTCCCAACACCTAGAGCTAGCCTCTCATTAGTTCCCCATCTTCCCCTTCATCCTCAGGACAAATTGCAACCTGTACGGAACAGGAAGTTAAAGGTGCTGATGCTCCAAGTAGGGAGATTGCTAGTAAAGTGGCTGGAATGGCGAACCCGAGCACAAGGAGATGAGAAATGAGGTGCGTTTTAGGAACCTTTCCCCATCACACGGTGTACCATCTTCTGGGTTTCTCATGCATGTTTTCCATGTAGGAAGATGCCCTTGAACCTCGAGATTTGGGACCCATGCGATGGGTACCACGCAGTATTACTTTAAAGGGTCTGCGTTTGCTCACCCAGCCTCACCAAATCTCTCAGCACCAAGAGTGTCCACCCTTATGTCTCATCCAGCTGTGGGTCTAGATATGGTCAATCCAGGTTCCATCACAGCCCCTGAACGAATTGTGTAAGAATTTCTCTCTCTTTCACTGTCTTTGTTTCATGGGTTTTTAAAAGTAATTTATTTTTATAATGGGGTTTAGCTGCTTTTCACGGCTGTGTTTATGCCGCTTTACACCCACTTGACACACTAACAGAGAGATTTCAATACATAGGTTTTAAGATTATTACTAGTCAGATATATCCTTGTGTGGTGAATAGGGGGTGTTGAGTCCAGTTCTCTGAGCAAGGAGTAGGTCTTGTCTATTACATGTTGGGTTTATGGAACTGTATCTCAGGTAATTTGAAACCCTTGTTTTATGTATCACCCCACCTCACCTTTCCTGTTAAGCAGCCATAGTGTGTTTTCTGCATGTGTGACTCTGTTCTGTTTTGTAATTCAGTTCAAGTGTAATGGTTTTTACTTTCCCTGTATAAGTGATATCTTATGAGAAGTGTCCTTTTCTGTGTGACTTATTTCACTTAGATTCGTTGTACCTAAATCCACTCATCATGCTGCTACTAGCCTTATGACATTGATTTCATGGCTGAGTGATATTCCATTGTACATAAGACCACAACTTCTTTATCCATTTTTCTCTTTCCTGGGATATTTAAGGTGGAATGAAGTGGAGGTCCTTGGCAACAGAGCAGCCCTAAACTTTGGTGTGCTTGTGTCTTGCTGATTTTTAATTTTCCCAATTTATACCCCCATGCGTGGAAGTGCCCTATGCGCTCTAAGCTGTGTTTTTTAGATGTTTCAGGACACACCGTACCCTTCTCCAGCGTGGCTGTTGGCAATTTACATTCCGCCCATCAGCGTAGCAAGGCTCCCATTTCTCCACGGCCTGTTCTGCATTTCTGGTTTTGACACTTTTCTCAGCATGGCCCTTTTGACCGATGGGCAGCGAGACTTCTTTGTAGCACTGATTTGCCTTTCCAGGTTGCTTGGTTGGCCAAAAAGGGCGTATGCGTTTTTTCCTGAATATATTCAGGAAAAAACGCATACGCCCTTTTTGGCCAAGGGCATCATTGTCAACGTTTTGCCGCTTTTCATGTGCTTTAAAGGCGATTCGAATCTACCTCCTGAAATCTGTTTCCTGCAATTCTGCCTTGATTTCAAATCCTCTTCTTTGCCTTCCCTCAATATATTTGTGGACGAGAGTTATCATGTATAACACTGCAGGTTTGTGAATTGCAGTGCCCTGAAGCTCCATTTTACAACTTGCTTTTTTGGGAGCTGGCCGCAAAAGCGCAGGATGGCTTCAGGCACTGTTTTGGTTCTGGGGGGCAGGCTGAGCCTGTGGATAATTCTTCTTCCTGATGGGAAAATAGAGTGACCTGTGTCTGTCCCAATACCAAGAGCTAGTCTCTCATTGCTTCCCCGTCTTCCCGTTCATCCTCAGGACAAATTGCAACCTGTACGGAACAGGAGGTTAAAGGTGCTGATACTCCAAGTAGGGAGATTGCTAGTAAAGTGGCTGGAATTGCGAACCCGAGCTCAAGGAGATGACAAATGAGGTGCGTTTTAGAAAGCTTTCCCCTCACACGGTGTACCATCTTCTGGGTTTCTCATGCATGTTTTCGATGTAGGAAGATGCCCTTGAACCTGGAGATTTGGGACCCATGGGATGGGTACCACACAGTATTACTTTAAAGGGTCTGCGTTTGCTCACCCAACCTCACCAAACCTCTCAGCCCCAAGAGTGTCCACCCTTATGTCTCATCCAGCTGTGGGTCTAGATATGGTCAATCCGGGTTGCATCACAGCCCCTGAACGAATTGTGTAAGAATTTCTCTCTCTTTCTCTGTCTTTGTTTCATGGGTTTTTAAAAGTAATTTATTTTTATAATGGGGTTTACCTGCTTTTCACTGCTGTGTTTATGCCGCTTTACACCCACTTGACACACTAACAGAGAGATTTCAATACATAGGTTTTAAGATTATTACTAGTCAGATATATCCTTGTGTGGTGAATAGGGGGTGTTGAGTCCAGTTCTCTGAGCAAGGAGTAGGTCTTGTCTATTACATGTTGGGTTTATGGAACTGTATCTCAGGTAATTTGAAACCCTTGTTTTATGTATCACCCCACCTCACCTTTCCTGTTAAGCAGCCATAGTGTGTTTTCTGCATGTGTGACTCTGTTCTGTTTTGTAATTCAGTTCAAGTGTAATGGTTTTTACTTTCCCTGTATAAGTGATATCTTATGAGAAGTGTCCTTTTCTGTGTGACTTATTTCACTTAGAATCGTCGTACCTAAATCCACTCATCATGCTGCTACTAGCCTTATGACATTGATTTCATGGCTGAGTGATATTCCATTGTACATAAGGACCACAACTTCTTTATCCATTTTTCTCTTTCCTGGGATATTTAAGGTGGAATGAAGTGGAGGTCCTTGGCAACAGAGCAGCCCTAAACTTTGGTGTGCTTGTGTCTTGCTGATTTTTAATTTTCCCAATTTATACCCCCATGCGTGGAAGTGCCCTATGCGCTCTAAGCTGTGTTTTTTAGATGTTTCAGGACACACCGTACCCTTCTCCAGCGTGGCTGTTGGCAATTTACATTCCGCCCATCAGCGTAGCAAGGCTCCCATTTCTCCATGGCCTGTTCTGCATTTCTGGTTTTGACACTTTTCTCAGCATGGCCCTTTTGACCGATGGGCAGCGAGACTTCTTTGTAGCGCTGATTTGCCTTTCCAGGTTGCTTGGTTGGCCAAAAAGGGCGTATGCGTTTTTTCCTGAATATATTCAGGAAAAAACGCATACGCCCTTTTTGGCCAAGGGCATCATTGTCAACGTTTTGCCGCTTTTCATGTGCTTTAAAGGCGATTCGAATCTACCTCCTGAAATCTGTTTCCTGCAATTCTGCCTTGATTTCAAATCCTCTTCTTTGCCTTCCCTCAATATATTTGTGGACGAGAGTTATCATTTATAACTCTGCAGGTTTGTGAATTGCAGTGCCCTGAAGCTCCATTTTACAACTCGCTTTTTGGGAGCTGGCCGTAAAAGCGCAGGATGGTTTCAGGCCCTGTGCTGGTTCCGGGGGGCAGCTGAGCCTGTGGTTAATTCTTCTTCCTGATGGGAAAATAGAGTGACCTGTGCCTGTCCCAACACCTAGAGCTAGCCTCTCATTAGTTCCCCATCTTCCCCTTCATCCTCAGGACAAATTGCAACCTGTACGGAACAGGAAGTTAAAGGTGCTGATGCTCCAAGTAGGGAGATTGCTAGTAAAGTGGCTGGAATGGCGAACCCGAGCACAAGGAGATGAGAAATGAGGTGCGTTTTAGGAACCTTTCCCCATCACACGGTGTACCATCTTCTGGGTTTCTCATGCATGTTTTCCATGTAGGAAGATGCCCTTGAACCTCGAGATTTGGGACCCATGCGATGGGTACCACGCAGTATTACTTTAAAGGGTCTGCGTTTGCTCACCCAGCCTCACCAAATCTCTCAGCCCCAGGAGTGTCCACCCTTATGTCTCATCCAGCTGTGGGTCTAGATATGGTCAATCCAGGTTCCATCACAGCCCCTGAACGAATTGTGTAAGAATTTCTCTCTCTTTCACTGTCTTTGTTTCATGGGTTTTTAAAAGTAATTTATTTTTATAATGGGGTTTAGCTGCTTTTCACGGCTGTGTTTATGCCGCTTTACACCCACTTGACACACTAACAGAGAGATTTCAATACATAGGTTTTAAGATTATTACTAGTCAGATATATCCTTGTGTGGTGAATAGGGGGTGTTGAGTCCAGTTCTCTGAGCAAGGAGTAGGTCTTGTCTATTACATGTTGGGTTTATGGAACTGTATCTCAGGTAATTTGAAACCCTTGTTTTATGTATCACCCCACCTCACCTTTCCTGTTAAGCAGCCATAGTGTGTTTTCTGCATGTGTGACTCTGTTCTGTTTTGTAATTCAGTTCAAGTGTAATGGTTTTTACTTTCCCTGTATAAGTGATATCTTATGAGAAGTGTCCTTTTCTGTGTGACTTATTTCACTTAGAATCGTCGTACCTAAATCCACTCATCATGCTGCTACTAGCCTTATGACATTGATTTCATGGCTGAGTGATATTCCATTGTACATAAGACCACAACTTCTTTATCCATTTTTCTCTTTCCTGGGATATTTAAGGTGGAATGAAGTGGAGGTCCTTGGCAACAGAGCAGCCCTAAACTTTGGTGTGCTTGTGTCTTGCTGATTTTTAATTTTCCCAATTTATACCCCCATGCGTGGAAGTGCCCTATGCGCTCTAAGCTGTGTTTTTTAGATGTTTCAGGACACACCGTACCCTTCTCCAGCGTGGCTGTTGGCAATTTACATTCCGCCCATCAGCGTAGCAAGGCTCCCATTTCTCCATGGCCTGTTCTGCATTTCTGGTTTTGACACTTTTCTCAGCATGGCCCTTTTGACCGATGGGCAGCGAGACTTCTTTGTAGCGCTGATTTGCCTTTCCAGGTTGCTTGGTTGGCCAAAAAGGGCGTATGCGTTTTTTCCTGAATATATTCAGGAAAAAACGCATACGCCCTTTTTGGCCAAGGGCATCATTGTCAACGTTTTGCCGCTTTTCATGTGCTTTAAAGGCGATTCGAATCTACCTCCTGAAATCTGTTTCCTGCAATTCTGCCTTGATTTCAAATCCTCTTCTTTGCCTTCCCTCAATATATTTGTGGACGAGAGTTATCATTTATAACTCTGCAGGTTTGTGAATTGCAGTGCCCTGAAGCTCCATTTTACAACTTGCTTTTTTGGGAGCTGGCCGCAAAAGCGCAGGATGGCTTCAGGCCCTGTTCTGGTTCTGGGGGGCAGGCTGAGCCTGTGGATAATTCTTCTTCCTGATGGGAAAATAGAGTGACCTGTGTCTGTCCCAATACCAAGAGCAAGTCTCTCATTGCTTCCCCGTCTTCCCGTTCATCCTCAGGACAAATTGCAACCTGTACGGAACAGGAGGTTAAAGGTGCTGATACTCCAAGTAGGGAGATTGCTAGTAAAGTGGCTGGAATTGCGAACCCGAGCTCAAGGAGATGACAAATGAGGTGCGTTTTAGAAAGCTTTCCCCATCACACGGTGTACCATCTTCTGGGTCTCTCATGCATGTTTTCGATGTAGGAAGATGCCCTTGAACCTGGAGATTTGGGACACATGGGATGGGTACCACACAGTATTACTTTAAAGGGTCTGCGTTTGCTCACCCAACCTCACCAAACCTCTCAGCCCCAAGAGTGTCCACCCTTATGTCTCATCCAGCTGTGGGTCTAGATATGGTCAATCCGGGTTGCATCACAGCCCCTGAACGAATTGTGTAAGAATTTCTCTCTCTTTCTCTGTCTTTGTTTCATGGGTTTTTAAAAGTAATTTATTTTTATAATGGGGTTTAGCTGCTTTTCACTGCTGTGTTTATGCCGCTTTACACCCACTTGACACACTAACAGAGAGATTTCAATACATAGGTTTTAAGATTATTACTAGTCAGATATATCCTTGTGTGGTGAATCGGGGGTGTTAAGTCCAGTTCTCTGAGCAAGGAGTAGGTCTTGTCTATTACATGTTGGGTTTATGGAACGGTATCTCAGCTAATTTGAAACCCTTGTTTTATGTATCACCCCACCTCACTTTTCCTGTTAAGCAGCCATAGTGTGTTTTCTGCATGTGTGACTCTGTTCTGTTTTGGAATTCAGTTCAAGTGTAATGGTTTTTACTTTCCCTGTATAAGTGATATCTTATGAGAAGTGTCCTTTTCTGTGTGACTTATTTCACTTAGAATCGACGTACCTAAATCCACTCATCATGCTGCTACTAGCCTTATGACATTGATTTCATGGCTGAGTGATATTCCATTGTACATAAGGACCACAACTTCTTTATCCATTTTTCTCTTTCCTGGGATATTTAAGGTGGAATGAAGTGGAGGTCCTTGGCAACAGAGCAGCCCTAAACTTTGGTGTGCTTGTGTCTTGCTGATTTTTAATTTTCCCAATTTATACCCCCATGCGTGGAAGTGCCCTTAGCGCTCTAAGCTGTGTTTTTTAGATGTTTCAGGACACACTGTACCCTTCTCCAGCGTGGCTGTTGGCAATTTACATCCCACCCATCAGCGTAGCAAGGCTCCCATTTCTCCATGGCCTGTCCTGCATTTCTGGTTTTGACACTTTTCTCAGCATGGCCCTTTTGACCGATGGGAAGCGAGACTTCTTTGTAGCGCTGATTTGCCTTTCCAGGTTGCTTGGTTGGCCAAAAAGGGCGTATGCGTTTTTTCCTGAATATATTCAGGAAAAAACGCATACGCCCTTTTTGGCCAAGGGCCTCATTGTCAACGTTTTGCTGCTTTTCATGTGCTTTAAAGGCGATTCGAATCTACCTCCTGAAATCTGTTTCCTGCAATTCTGCCTTGATTTCAAATCCTCTTCTTTGCCTTCCCTCAATATATTTGTGGACGAGAGTTATCATTTATAACTCTGCAGGTTTGTGAATTGCAGTGCCCTGAAGCTCCATTTTACAACTCGCTTTTTGGGAGCTGGCCGTAAAAGCGCAGGATGGTTTCAGGCCCTGTGCTGGTTCCGGGGGGCAGCTGAGCCTGTGGTTAATTCTTCTTCCTGATGGGAAAATAGAGTGACCTGTGCCTGTCCCAACACCTAGAGCTAGCCTCTCATTGGTTCCCCATCTTCCCATTCATCCTCAGGACAAATTGCAACCTGTACGGAACAGGAGGTTAAAGGTGCTGATGCTCCAAGTAGGGAGATTGCTAGTAAAGTGGCTAGAATGGCGAACCCGAGCACAAGGAGATGAGAAATGAGGTGCGTTTTAGGAACCTTTCCCCATCACACGGTGTACCATCTTCTGGGTTTCTCATGCATGTTTTCCATGTAGGAAGATGCCCTTGAACCTCGAGATTTGGGACCCATGCGATGGGTACCACGCAGTATTACTTTAAAGGGTCTGCGTTTGCTCACCCAGCCTCACCAAATCTCTCAGCCCCAAGAGTGTCCACCCTTATGTCTCATCCAGCTGTGGGTCTAGATATGGTCAATCCAGGTTCCATCACAGCCCCTGAACGAATTGTGTAAGAAATTCTCTCTCTTTCACTGTCTTTGTTTCATGGGTTTTTAAAAGTAATTTATTTTTATAATGGGGTTTAGCTGCTTTTCACGGCTGTGTTTATGCCGCTTTACACCCACTTGACACACTAACAGAGAGATTTCAATACATAGGTTTTAAGATTATTACTAGTCAGATATATCCTTGTGTGGTGAATAGGGGGTGTTGAGTCCAGTTCTCTGAGCAAGGAGTAGGTCTTGTCTATTACATGTTGGGTTTATGTAACTGTATCTCAGGTAATTTGAAACCCTTGTTTTATGTATCACCCCACCTCACCTTTCCTGTTAAGCAGCCATAGTGTGTTTTCTGCATGTGTGACTCTGTTCTGTTTTGTAATTCAGTTCAAGTGTAATGGTTTTTACTTTCCCTGTATAAGTGATATCTTATGAGAAGTGTCCTTTTCTGTGTGACTTATTTCACTTAGAATCGTCGTACCTAAATCCACTCATCATGCTGCTACTAGCCTTATGACATTGATTTCATGGCTGAGTGATATTCCATTGTACATAAGGACCACAACTTCTTTATCCATTTTTCTCTTTCCTGGGATATTTAAGGTGGAATGAAGTGGAGGTCCTTGGCAACAGAGCAGCCCTAAACTTTGGTGTGCTTGTGTCTTGCTGATTTTTAATTTTCCCAATTTATACCCCCATGCGTGGAAGTGCCCTATGCGCTGTAAGCTGTGTTTTTTAGATGTTTCAGGACACACCGTACCCTTCTCCAGCGTGGCTGTTGGCAATTTACATTCCGCCCATCAGCGTAGCAAGGCTCCCATTTCTCCACGGCCTGTTCTGCATTTCTGGTTTTGACACTTTTCTCAGCATGGCCCTTTTGACCGATGGGCAGCGAGACTTCTTTGTAGCACTGATTTGCCTTTCCAGGTTGCTTGGTTGGCCAAAAAGGGCGTATGCGTTTTTTCCTGAATATATTCAGGAAAAAACGCATAAGCCCTTTTTGGCCAAGGGCATCATTGTCAACGTTTTGCCGCTTTTCATGTGCTTTAAAGGCGATTCGAATCTACCTCCTGAAATCTGTTTCCTGCAATTCTGCCTTGATTTCAAATCCTCTTCTTTGCCTTCCCTCAATATATTTGTGGACGAGAGTTATCATGTATAACACTGCAGGTTTGTGAATTGCAGTGCCCTGAAGCTCCATTTTACAACTTGCTTTTTTGGGAGCTGGCCGCAAAAGCGCAGGATGGCTTCAGGCCCTGTTCTGGTTCTGGGGGGCAGGCTGAGCCTGTGGATAATTCTTCTTCCTGATGGGAAAATAGAGTGACCTGTGTCTGTCCCAATACCAAGAGCTAGTCTCTCATTGCTTCCCCGTCTTCCCGTTCATCCTCAGGACAAATTGCAACCTGTACGGAACAGGAGGTTAAAGGTGCTGATACTCCAAGTAGGGAGATTGCTAGTAACGTGGCTGGAATTGCGAACCCGAGCTCAAGGAGATGACAAATGAGGTGCGTTTTAGAAAGCTTTCCCCATCACACGGTGTACCATCTTCTGGGTTTCTCATGCATGTTTTCGATGTAGGAAGATGCCCTTGAACCTGGAGATTTGGGACCCATGGGATGGGTACCACACAGTATTACTTTAAAGGGTCTGCGTTTGCTCACCCAACCTCACCAAACCTCTCAGCCCCAAGAGTGTCCACCCTTATGTCTCATCCAGCTGTGGGTCTAGATATGGTCAATCCGGGTTGCATCACAGCCCCTGAACGAATTGTGTAAGAATTTCTCTCTCTTTCTCTGTCTTTGTTTCATGGGTTTTTAAAAGTAATTTATTTTTATAATGGGGTTTACCTGCTTTTCACTGCTGTGTTTATGCCGCTTTACACCCACTTGACACACTAACAGAGAGATTTCAATACATAGGTTTTAAGATTATTACTAGTCAGATATATCCTTGTGTGGTGAATAGGGGGTGTTGAGTCCAGTTCTCTGAGCAAGGAGTAGGTCTTGTCTATTACATGTTGGGTTTATGGAACTGTATCTCAGGTAATTTGAAACCCTTGTTTTATGTATCACCCCACCTCACCTTTCCTGTTAAGCAGCCATAGTGTGTTTTCTGCATGTGTGACTCTGTTCTGTTTTGTAATTCAGTTCAAGTGTAATGGTTTTTACTTTCCCTGTATAAGTGATATCTTATGAGAAGTGTCCTTTTCTGTGTGACTTATTTCACTTAGAATCGTCGTACCTAAATCCACTCATCATGCTGCTACTAGCCTTATGACATTGATTTCATGGCTGAGTGATATTCCATTGTACATAAGGACCACAACTTCTTTATCCATTTTTCTCTTTCCTGGGATATTTAAGGTGGAATGAAGTGGAGGTCCTTGGCAACAGAGCAGCCCTAAACTTTGGTGTGCTTGTGTCTTGCTGATTTTTAATTTTCCCAATTTATACCCCCATGCGTGGAAGTGCCCTATGCGCTGTAAGCTGTGTTTTTTAGATGTTTCAGGACACACCGTACCCTTCTCCAGCGTGGCTGTTGGCAATTTACATTCCGCCCATCAGCGTAGCAAGGCTCCCATTTCTCCACGGCCTGTTCTGCATTTCTGGTTTTGACACTTTTCTCAGCATGGCCCTTTTGACCGATGGGCAGCGAGACTTCTTTGTAGCACTGATTTGCCTTTCCAGGTTGCTTGGTTGGCCAAAAAGGGCGTATGCGTTTTTTCCTGAATATATTCAGGAAAAAACGCATAAGCCCTTTTTGGCCAAGGGCATCATTGTCAACGTTTTGCCGCTTTTCATGTGCTTTAAAGGCGATTCGAATCTACCTCCTGAAATCTGTTTCCTGCAATTCTGCCTTGATTTCAAATCCTCTTCTTTGCCTTCCCTCAATATATTTGTGGACGAGAGTTATCATGTATAACACTGCAGGTTTGTGAATTGCAGTGCCCTGAAGCTCCATTTTACAACTTGCTTTTTTGGGAGCTGGCCGCAAAAGCGCAGGATGGCTTCAGGCCCTGTTCTGGTTCTGGGGGGCAGGCTGAGCCTGTGGATAATTCTTCTTCCTGATGGGAAAATAGAGTGACCTGTGTCTGTCCCAATACCAAGAGCTAGTCTCTCATTGCTTCCCCGTCTTCCCGTTCATCCTCAGGACAAATTGCAACCTGTACGGAACAGGAGGTTAAAGGTGCTGATACTCCAAGTAGGGAGATTGCTAGTAACGTGGCTGGAATTGCGAACCCGAGCTCAAGGAGATGACAAATGAGGTGCGTTTTAGAAAGCTTTCCCCATCACACGGTGTACCATCTTCTGGGTTTCTCATGCATGTTTTCGATGTAGGAAGATGCCCTTGAACCTGGAGATTTGGGACCCATGGGATGGGTACCACACAGTATTACTTTAAAGGGTCTGCGTTTGCTCACCCAACCTCACCAAACCTCTCAGCCCCAAGAGTGTCCACCCTTATGTCTCATCCAGCTGTGGGTCTAGATATGGTCAATCCGGGTTGCATCACAGCCCCTGAACGAATTGTGTAAGAATTTCTCTCTCTTTCTCTGTCTTTGTTTCATGGGTTTTTAAAAGTAATTTATTTTTATAATGGGGTTTACCTGCTTTTCACTGCTGTGTTTATGCCGCTTTACACCCACTTGACACACTAACAGAGAGATTTCAATACATAGGTTTTAAGATTATTACTAGTCAGATATATCCTTGTGTGGTGAATAGGGGGTGTTAAGTCCAGTTCTCTGAGCAAGGAGTAGGTCTTGTCTATTACATGTTGGGTTTATGGAACGGTATCTCAGCTAATTTGAAACCCTTGTTTTATGTATCACCCCACCTCACTTTTCCTGTTAAGCAGCCATAGTGTGTTTTCTGCATGTGTGACTCTGTTCTGTTTTGGAATTCAGTTCAAGTGTAATGGTTTTTACTTTCCCTGTATAAGTGATATCTTATGAGAAGTGTCCTTTTCTGTGTGACTTATTTCACTTAGAATCGTTGTACCTAAATCCACTCATCATGCTGCTACTAGACTTATGACATTGATTTCATGGCTGAGTGATATTCCATTGTACATAAGGACCACAACTTCTTTATCCATTTTTCTCTTTCCTGGGATATTTAAGGTGGAATGAAGTGGAGGTCCTTGGCAACAGAGCAGCCCTAAACTTTGGTGTGCTTGTGTCTTGCTGATTTTTAATTTTCCCAATTTATACCCCCATGCGTGGAAGTGCCCTATGTGCTCTAAGCTGTGTTTTTTAGATGTTTCAGGACACACCGTACCCTTCTCCAGCGTGGCTGTTGGCAATTTACATTCCGCCCATCAGCGTAGCAAGGCTCCCATTTCTCCATGGCCTGTTCTGCATTTCTGGTTTTGACACTTTTCTCAGCATGGCCCTTTTGACCGATGGGCAGCGAGACTTCTTTGTAGCGCTGATTTGCCTTTCCAGGTTGCTTGGTTGGCCAAAAAGGGCGTATGCGTTTTTTCCTGAATATATTCAGGAAAAAACGCATACGCCCTTTTTGGCCAAGGGCATCATTGTCAACGTTTTGCCGCTTTTCATGTGCTTTAAA
Organism: Balaenoptera physalus; assembly: GCF_965194825.1. Taxonomy (NCBI): domain Eukaryota; kingdom Metazoa; phylum Chordata; class Mammalia; order Artiodactyla; family Balaenopteridae; genus Balaenoptera; species Balaenoptera physalus. Next base: position 58,156 of record NW_028125604.1, on the reverse strand, counting down.
GGCGATTCGAATCTACCTCCTGAAATCTGTTTCCTGCAATTCTGCCTTGATTTCAAATCCTCTTCTTTGCCTTCCCTCAATATATTTGTGGAGGAGAGTTATCATTTATAACTCTGCAGGTTTGTGAATTGCAGTGCCCTGAAGCTCCATTTTACAACTCGCTTTTTGGGAGCTGGCCGTAAAAGCGCAGGATGGTTTCAGGCCCTGTGCTGGTTCCGGGGGGCAGCTGAGCCTGTGGTTAATTCTTCTTCCTGATGGGAAAATAGAGTGACCTGTGCCTGTCCCAACACCTAGAGCTAGCCTCTCATTAGTTCCCCATCTTCCCCTTCATCCTCAGGACAAATTGCAACCTGTACGGAACAGGAAGTTAAAGGTGCTGATGCTCCAAGTAGGGAGATTGCTAGTAAAGTGGCTGGAATGGCGAACCCGAGCACAAGGAGATGAGAAATGAGGTGCGTTTTAGGAACCTTTCCCCATCACACGGTGTACCATCTTCTGGGTTTCTCATGCATGTTTTCCATGTAGGAAGATGCCCTTGAACCTCGAGATTTGGGACCCATGCGATGGGTACCACGCAGTATTACTTTAAAGGGTCTGCGTTTGCTCACCCAGCCTCACCAAATCTCTCAGCCCCAGGAGTGTCCACCCTTATGTCTCATCCAGCTGTGGGTCTAGATATGGTCAATCCAGGTTCCATCACAGCCCCTGAACGAATTGTGTAAGAATTTCTCTCTCTTTCACTGTCTTTGTTTCATGGGTTTTTAAAAGTAATTTATTTTTATAATGGGGTTTAGCTGCTTTTCACGGCTGTGTTTATGCCGCTTTACACCCACTTGACACACTAACAGAGAGATTTCAATACATAGGTTTTAAGATTATTACTAGTCAGATATATCCTTGTGTGGTGAATAGGGGGTGTTGAGTCCAGTTCTCTGAGCAAGGAGTAGGTCTTGTCTATTACATGTTGGGTTTATGGAACTGTATCTCAGGTAATTTGAAACCCTTGTTTTATGTATCACCCCACCTCACCTTTCCTGTTAAGCAGCCATAGTGTGTTTTCTGCATGTGTGACTCTGTTCTGTTTTGTAATTCAGTTCAAGTGTAATGGTTTTTACTTTCCCTGTATAAGTGATATCTTATGAGAAGTGTCCTTTTCTGTGTGACTTATTTCACTTAGAATCGTTGTACCTAAATCCACTCATCATGCTGCTACTAGCCTTATGACATTGATTTCATGGCTGAGTGATATTCCATTGTACATAAGACCACAACTTCTTTATCCATTTTTCTCTTTCCTGGGATATTTAAGGTGGAATGAAGTGGAGGTCCTTGGCAACAGAGCAGCCCTAAACTTTGGTGTGCTTGTGTCTTGCTGATTTTTAATTTTCCCAATTTATACCCCCATGCGTGGAAGTGCCCTATGCGCTCTAAGCTGTGTTTTTTAGATGTTTCAGGACACACCGTACCCTTCTCCAGCGTGGCTGTTGGCAATTTACATTCCGCCCATCAGCGTAGCAAGGCTCCCATTTCTCCACGGCCTGTTCTGCATTTCTGGTTTTGACACTTTTCTCAGCATGGCCCTTTTGACCGATGGGCAGCGAGACTTCTTTGTAGCACTGATTTGCCTTTCCAGGTTGCTTGGTTGGCCAAAAAGGGCGTATGCGTTTTTTCCTGAATATATTCAGGAAAAAACGCATACGCCCTTTTTGGCCAAGGGCATCATTGTCAACGTTTTGCCGCTTTTCATGTGCTTTAAAGGCGATTCGAATCTACCTCCTGAAATCTGTTTCCTGCAATTCTGCCTTGATTTCAAATCCTCTTCTTTGCCTTCCCTCAATATATTTGTGGACGAGAGTTATCATGTATAACACTGCAGGTTTGTGAATTGCAGTGCCCTGAAGCTCCATTTTACAACTTGCTTTTTTGGGAGCTGGCCGCAAAAGCGCAGGATGGCTTCAGGCCCTGTTTTGGTTCTGGGGGGCAGGCTGAGCCTGTGGATAATTCTTCTTCCTGATGGGAAAATAGAGTGACCTGTGTCTGTCCCAATACCAAGAGCTAGTCTCTCATTGCTTCCCCGTCTTCCCGTTCATCCTCAGGACAAATTGCAACCTGTACGGAACAGGAGGTTAAAGGTGCTGATACTCCAAGTAGGGAGATTGCTAGTAAAGTGGCTGGAATTGCGAACCCGAGCTCAAGGAGATGACAAATGAGGTGCGTTTTAGAAAGCTTTCCCCTCACACGGTGTACCATCTTCTGGGTTTCTCATGCATGTTTTCGATGTAGGAAGATGCCCTTGAACCTGGAGATTTGGGACCCATGGGATGGGTACCACACAGTATTACTTTAAAGGGTCTGCGTTTGCTCACCCAACCTCACCAAACCTCTCAGCCCCAAGAGTGTCCACCCTTATGTCTCATCCAGCTGTGGGTCTAGATATGGTCAATCCGGGTTGCATCACAGCCCCTGAACGAATTGTGTAAGAATTTCTCTCTCTTTCTCTGTCTTTGTTTCATGGGTTTTTAAAAGTAATTTATTTTTATAATGGGGTTTACCTGCTTTTCACTGCTGTGTTTATGCCGCTTTACACCCACTTGACACACTAACAGAGAGATTTCAATACATAGGTTTTAAGATTATTACTAGTCAGATATATCCTTGTGTGGTGAATAGGGGGTGTTGAGTCCAGTTCTCTGAGCAAGGAGTAGGTCTTGTCTATTACATGTTGGGTTTATGGAACTGTATCTCAGGTAATTTGAAACCCTTGTTTTATGTATCACCCCACCTCACCTTTCCTGTTAAGCAGCCATAGTGTGTTTTCTGCATGTGTGACTCTGTTCTGTTTTGTAATTCAGTTCAAGTGTAATGGTTTTTACTTTCCCTGTATAAGTGATATCTTATGAGAAGTGTCCTTTTCTGTGTGACTTATTTCACTTAGAATCGTCGTACCTAAATCCACTCATCATGCTGCTACTAGCCTTATGACATTGATTTCATGGCTGAGTGATATTCCATTGTACATAAGACCACAACTTCTTTATCCATTTTTCTCTTTCCTGGGATATTTAAGGTGGAATGAAGTGGAGGTCCTTGGCAACAGAGCAGCCCTAAACTTTGGTGTGCTTGTGTCTTGCTGATTTTTAATTTTCCCAATTTATACCCCCATGCGTGGAAGTGCCCTATGCGCTCTAAGCTGTGTTTTTTAGATGTTTCAGGACACACCGTACCCTTCTCCAGCGTGGCTGTTGGCAATTTACATTCCGCCCATCAGCGTAGCAAGGCTCCCATTTCTCCACGGCCTGTTCTGCATTTCTGGTTTTGACACTTTTCTCAGCATGGCCCTTTTGACCGATGGGCAGCGAGACTTCTTTGTAGCACTGATTTGCCTTTCCAGGTTGCTTGGTTGGCCAAAAAGGGCGTATGCGTTTTTTCCTGAATATATTCAGGAAAAAACGCATACGCCCTTTTTGGCCAAGGGCATCATTGTCAACGTTTTGCCGCTTTTCATGTGCTTTAAAGGCGATTCGAATCTACCTCCTGAAATCTGTTTCCTGCAATTCTGCCTTGATTTCAAATCCTCTTCTTTGCCTTCCCTCAATATATTTGTGGACGAGAGTTATCATGTATAACACTGCAGGTTTGTGAATTGCAGTGCCCTGAAGCTCCATTTTACAACTTGCTTTTTTGGGAGCTGGCCGCAAAAGCGCAGGATGGCTTCAGGCCCTGTTTTGGTTCTGGGGGGCAGGCTGAGCCTGTGGATAATTCTTCTTCCTGATGGGAAAATAGAGTGACCTGTGTCTGTCCCAATACCAAGAGCTAGTCTCTCATTGCTTCCCCGTCTTCCCGTTCATCCTCAGGACAAATTGCAACCTGTACGGAACAGGAGGTTAAAGGTGCTGATACTCCAAGTAGGGAGATTGCTAGTAAAGTGGCTGGAATTGCGAACCCGAGCTCAAGGAGATGACAAATGAGGTGCGTTTTAGAAAGCTTTCCCCTCACACGGTGTACCATCTTCTGGGTTTCTCATGCATGTTTTCGATGTAGGAAGATGCCCTTGAACCTGGAGATTTGGGACCCATGGGATGGGTACCACACAGTATTACTTTAAAGGGTCTGCGTTTGCTCACCCAACCTCACCAAACCTCTCAGCCCCAAGAGTGTCCACCCTTATGTCTCATCCAGCTGTGGGTCTAGATATGGTCAATCCGGGTTGCATCACAGCCCCTGAACGAATTGTGTAAGAATTTCTCTCTCTTTCTCTGTCTTTGTTTCATGGGTTTTTAAAAGTAATTTATTTTTATAATGGGGTTTACCTGCTTTTCACTGCTGTGTTTATGCCGCTTTACACCCACTTGACACACTAACAGAGAGATTTCAATACATAGGTTTTAAGATTATTACTAGTCAGATATATCCTTGTGTGGTGAATAGGGGGTGTTGAGTCCAGTTCTCTGAGCAAGGAGTAGGTCTTGTCTATTACATGTTGGGTTTATGGAACTGTATCTCAGGTAATTTGAAACCCTTGTTTTATGTATCACCCCACCTCACCTTTCCTGTTAAGCAGCCATAGTGTGTTTTCTGCATGTGTGACTCTGTTCTGTTTTGTAATTCAGTTCAAGTGTAATGGTTTTTACTTTCCCTGTATAAGTGATATCTTATGAGAAGTGTCCTTTTCTGTGTGACTTATTTCACTTAGAATCGTCGTACCTAAATCCACTCATCATGCTGCTACTAGCCTTATGACATTGATTTCATGGCTGAGTGATATTCCATTGTACATAAGGACCACAACTTCTTTATCCATTTTTCTCTTTCCTGGGATATTTAAGGTGGAATGAAGTGGAGGTCCTTGGCAACAGAGCAGCCCTAAACTTTGGTGTGCTTGTGTCTTGCTGATTTTTAATTTTCCCAATTTATACCCCCATGCGTGGAAGTGCCCTATGCGCTCTAAGCTGTGTTTTTTAGATGTTTCAGGACACACCGTACCCTTCTCCAGCGTGGCTGTTGGCAATTTACATTCCGCCCATCAGCGTAGCAAGGCTCCCATTTCTCCATGGCCTGTTCTGCATTTCTGGTTTTGACACTTTTCTCAGCATGGCCCTTTTGACCGATGGGCAGCGAGACTTCTTTGTAGCGCTGATTTGCCTTTCCAGGTTGCTTGGTTGGCCAAAAAGGGCGTATGCGTTTTTTCCTGAATATATTCAGGAAAAAACGCATACGCCCTTTTTGGCCAAGGGCATCATTGTCAACGTTTTGCCGCTTTTCATGTGCTTTAAAGGCGATTCGAATCTACCTCCTGAAATCTGTTTCCTGCAATTCTGCCTTGATTTCAAATCCTCTTCTTTGCCTTCCCTCAATATATTTGTGGACGAGAGTTATCATTTATAACTCTGCAGGTTTGTGAATTGCAGTGCCCTGAAGCTCCATTTTACAACTCGCTTTTTGGGAGCTGGCCGTAAAAGCGCAGGATGGTTTCAGGCCCTGTGCTGGTTCCGGGGGGCAGCTGAGCCTGTGGTTAATTCTTCTTCCTGATGGGAAAATAGAGTGACCTGTGCCTGTCCCAACACCTAGAGCTAGCCTCTCATTAGTTCCCCATCTTCCCCTTCATCCTCAGGACAAATTGCAACCTGTACGGAACAGGAAGTTAAAGGTGCTGATGCTCCAAGTAGGGAGATTGCTAGTAAAGTGGCTGGAATGGCGAACCCGAGCACAAGGAGATGAGAAATGAGGTGCGTTTTAGGAACCTTTCCCCATCACACGGTGTACCATCTTCTGGGTTTCTCATGCATGTTTTCCATGTAGGAAGATGCCCTTGAACCTCGAGATTTGGGACCCATGCGATGGGTACCACGCAGTATTACTTTAAAGGGTCTGCGTTTGCTCACCCAGCCTCACCAAATCTCTCAGCCCCAGGAGTGTCCACCCTTATGTCTCATCCAGCTGTGGGTCTAGATATGGTCAATCCAGGTTCCATCACAGCCCCTGAACGAATTGTGTAAGAATTTCTCTCTCTTTCACTGTCTTTGTTTCATGGGTTTTTAAAAGTAATTTATTTTTATAATGGGGTTTAGCTGCTTTTCACGGCTGTGTTTATGCCGCTTTACACCCACTTGACACACTAACAGAGAGATTTCAATACATAGGTTTTAAGATTATTACTAGTCAGATATATCCTTGTGTGGTGAATAGGGGGTGTTGAGTCCAGTTCTCTGAGCAAGGAGTAGGTCTTGTCTATTACATGTTGGGTTTATGGAACTGTATCTCAGGTAATTTGAAACCCTTGTTTTATGTATCACCCCACCTCACCTTTCCTGTTAAGCAGCCATAGTGTGTTTTCTGCATGTGTGACTCTGTTCTGTTTTGTAATTCAGTTCAAGTGTAATGGTTTTTACTTTCCCTGTATAAGTGATATCTTATGAGAAGTGTCCTTTTCTGTGTGACTTATTTCACTTAGAATCGTCGTACCTAAATCCACTCATCATGCTGCTACTAGCCTTATGACATTGATTTCATGGCTGAGTGATATTCCATTGTACATAAGACCACAACTTCTTTATCCATTTTTCTCTTTCCTGGGATATTTAAGGTGGAATGAAGTGGAGGTCCTTGGCAACAGAGCAGCCCTAAACTTTGGTGTGCTTGTGTCTTGCTGATTTTTAATTTTCCCAATTTATACCCCCATGCGTGGAAGTGCCCTATGCGCTCTAAGCTGTGTTTTTTAGATGTTTCAGGACACACCGTACCCTTCTCCAGCGTGGCTGTTGGCAATTTACATTCCGCCCATCAGCGTAGCAAGGCTCCCATTTCTCCATGGCCTGTTCTGCATTTCTGGTTTTGACACTTTTCTCAGCATGGCCCTTTTGACCGATGGGCAGCGAGACTTCTTTGTAGCGCTGATTTGCCTTTCCAGGTTGCTTGGTTGGCCAAAAAGGGCGTATGCGTTTTTTCCTGAATATATTCAGGAAAAAACGCATACGCCCTTTTTGGCCAAGGGCATCATTGTCAACGTTTTGCCGCTTTTCATGTGCTTTAAAGGCGATTCGAATCTACCTCCTGAAATCTGTTTCCTGCAATTCTGCCTTGATTTCAAATCCTCTTCTTTGCCTTCCCTCAATATATTTGTGGACGAGAGTTATCATTTATAACTCTGCAGGTTTGTGAATTGCAGTGCCCTGAAGCTCCATTTTACAACTTGCTTTTTTGGGAGCTGGCCGCAAAAGCGCAGGATGGCTTCAGGCCCTGTTCTGGTTCTGGGGGGCAGGCTGAGCCTGTGGATAATTCTTCTTCCTGATGGGAAAATAGAGTGACCTGTGTCTGTCCCAATACCAAGAGCAAGTCTCTCATTGCTTCCCCGTCTTCCCGTTCATCCTCAGGACAAATTGCAACCTGTACGGAACAGGAGGTTAAAGGTGCTGATACTCCAAGTAGGGAGATTGCTAGTAAAGTGGCTGGAATTGCGAACCCGAGCTCAAGGAGATGACAAATGAGGTGCGTTTTAGAAAGCTTTCCCCATCACACGGTGTACCATCTTCTGGGTCTCTCATGCATGTTTTCGATGTAGGAAGATGCCCTTGAACCTGGAGATTTGGGACACATGGGATGGGTACCACACAGTATTACTTTAAAGGGTCTGCGTTTGCTCACCCAACCTCACCAAACCTCTCAGCCCCAAGAGTGTCCACCCTTATGTCTCATCCAGCTGTGGGTCTAGATATGGTCAATCCGGGTTGCATCACAGCCCCTGAACGAATTGTGTAAGAATTTCTCTCTCTTTCTCTGTCTTTGTTTCATGGGTTTTTAAAAGTAATTTATTTTTATAATGGGGTTTAGCTGCTTTTCACTGCTGTGTTTATGCCGCTTTACACCCACTTGACACACTAACAGAGAGATTTCAATACATAGGTTTTAAGATTATTACTAGTCAGATATATCCTTGTGTGGTGAATCGGGGGTGTTAAGTCCAGTTCTCTGAGCAAGGAGTAGGTCTTGTCTATTACATGTTGGGTTTATGGAACGGTATCTCAGCTAATTTGAAACCCTTGTTTTATGTATCACCCCACCTCACTTTTCCTGTTAAGCAGCCATAGTGTGTTTTCTGCATGTGTGACTCTGTTCTGTTTTGGAATTCAGTTCAAGTGTAATGGTTTTTACTTTCCCTGTATAAGTGATATCTTATGAGAAGTGTCCTTTTCTGTGTGACTTATTTCACTTAGAATCGACGTACCTAAATCCACTCATCATGCTGCTACTAGCCTTATGACATTGATTTCATGGCTGAGTGATATTCCATTGTACATAAGGACCACAACTTCTTTATCCATTTTTCTCTTTCCTGGGATATTTAAGGTGGAATGAAGTGGAGGTCCTTGGCAACAGAGCAGCCCTAAACTTTGGTGTGCTTGTGTCTTGCTGATTTTTAATTTTCCCAATTTATACCCCCATGCGTGGAAGTGCCCTTAGCGCTCTAAGCTGTGTTTTTTAGATGTTTCAGGACACACTGTACCCTTCTCCAGCGTGGCTGTTGGCAATTTACATCCCACCCATCAGCGTAGCAAGGCTCCCATTTCTCCATGGCCTGTCCTGCATTTCTGGTTTTGACACTTTTCTCAGCATGGCCCTTTTGACCGATGGGAAGCGAGACTTCTTTGTAGCGCTGATTTGCCTTTCCAGGTTGCTTGGTTGGCCAAAAAGGGCGTATGCGTTTTTTCCTGAATATATTCAGGAAAAAACGCATACGCCCTTTTTGGCCAAGGGCCTCATTGTCAACGTTTTGCTGCTTTTCATGTGCTTTAAAGGCGATTCGAATCTACCTCCTGAAATCTGTTTCCTGCAATTCTGCCTTGATTTCAAATCCTCTTCTTTGCCTTCCCTCAATATATTTGTGGACGAGAGTTATCATTTATAACTCTGCAGGTTTGTGAATTGCAGTGCCCTGAAGCTCCATTTTACAACTCGCTTTTTGGGAGCTGGCCGTAAAAGCGCAGGATGGTTTCAGGCCCTGTGCTGGTTCCGGGGGGCAGCTGAGCCTGTGGTTAATTCTTCTTCCTGATGGGAAAATAGAGTGACCTGTGCCTGTCCCAACACCTAGAGCTAGCCTCTCATTGGTTCCCCATCTTCCCATTCATCCTCAGGACAAATTGCAACCTGTACGGAACAGGAGGTTAAAGGTGCTGATGCTCCAAGTAGGGAGATTGCTAGTAAAGTGGCTAGAATGGCGAACCCGAGCACAAGGAGATGAGAAATGAGGTGCGTTTTAGGAACCTTTCCCCATCACACGGTGTACCATCTTCTGGGTTTCTCATGCATGTTTTCCATGTAGGAAGATGCCCTTGAACCTCGAGATTTGGGACCCATGCGATGGGTACCACGCAGTATTACTTTAAAGGGTCTGCGTTTGCTCACCCAGCCTCACCAAATCTCTCAGCCCCAAGAGTGTCCACCCTTATGTCTCATCCAGCTGTGGGTCTAGATATGGTCAATCCAGGTTCCATCACAGCCCCTGAACGAATTGTGTAAGAAATTCTCTCTCTTTCACTGTCTTTGTTTCATGGGTTTTTAAAAGTAATTTATTTTTATAATGGGGTTTAGCTGCTTTTCACGGCTGTGTTTATGCCGCTTTACACCCACTTGACACACTAACAGAGAGATTTCAATACATAGGTTTTAAGATTATTACTAGTCAGATATATCCTTGTGTGGTGAATAGGGGGTGTTGAGTCCAGTTCTCTGAGCAAGGAGTAGGTCTTGTCTATTACATGTTGGGTTTATGGAACTGTATCTCAGGTAATTTGAAACCCTTGTTTTATGTATCACCCCACCTCACCTTTCCTGTTAAGCAGCCATAGTGTGTTTTCTGCATGTGTGACTCTGTTCTGTTTTGTAATTCAGTTCAAGTGTAATGGTTTTTACTTTCCCTGTATAAGTGATATCTTATGAGAAGTGTCCTTTTCTGTGTGACTTATTTCACTTAGAATCGTCGTACCTAAATCCACTCATCATGCTGCTACTAGCCTTATGACATTGATTTCATGGCTGAGTGATATTCCATTGTACATAAGGACCACAACTTCTTTATCCATTTTTCTCTTTCCTGGGATATTTAAGGTGGAATGAAGTGGAGGTCCTTGGCAACAGAGCAGCCCTAAACTTTGGTGTGCTTGTGTCTTGCTGATTTTTAATTTTCCCAATTTATACCCCCATGCGTGGAAGTGCCCTATGCGCTGTAAGCTGTGTTTTTTAGATGTTTCAGGACACACCGTACCCTTCTCCAGCGTGGCTGTTGGCAATTTACATTCCGCCCATCAGCGTAGCAAGGCTCCCATTTCTCCACGGCCTGTTCTGCATTTCTGGTTTTGACACTTTTCTCAGCATGGCCCTTTTGACCGATGGGCAGCGAGACTTCTTTGTAGCACTGATTTGCCTTTCCAGGTTGCTTGGTTGGCCAAAAAGGGCGTATGCGTTTTTTCCTGAATATATTCAGGAAAAAACGCATAAGCCCTTTTTGGCCAAGGGCATCATTGTCAACGTTTTGCCGCTTTTCATGTGCTTTAAAGGCGATTCGAATCTACCTCCTGAAATCTGTTTCCTGCAATTCTGCCTTGATTTCAAATCCTCTTCTTTGCCTTCCCTCAATATATTTGTGGACGAGAGTTATCATGTATAACACTGCAGGTTTGTGAATTGCAGTGCCCTGAAGCTCCATTTTACAACTTGCTTTTTTGGGAGCTGGCCGCAAAAGCGCAGGATGGCTTCAGGCCCTGTTCTGGTTCTGGGGGGCAGGCTGAGCCTGTGGATAATTCTTCTTCCTGATGGGAAAATAGAGTGACCTGTGTCTGTCCCAATACCAAGAGCTAGTCTCTCATTGCTTCCCCGTCTTCCCGTTCATCCTCAGGACAAATTGCAACCTGTACGGAACAGGAGGTTAAAGGTGCTGATACTCCAAGTAGGGAGATTGCTAGTAACGTGGCTGGAATTGCGAACCCGAGCTCAAGGAGATGACAAATGAGGTGCGTTTTAGAAAGCTTTCCCCATCACACGGTGTACCATCTTCTGGGTTTCTCATGCATGTTTTCGATGTAGGAAGATGCCCTTGAACCTGGAGATTTGGGACCCATGGGATGGGTACCACACAGTATTACTTTAAAGGGTCTGCGTTTGCTCACCCAACCTCACCAAACCTCTCAGCCCCAAGAGTGTCCACCCTTATGTCTCATCCAGCTGTGGGTCTAGATATGGTCAATCCGGGTTGCATCACAGCCCCTGAACGAATTGTGTAAGAATTTCTCTCTCTTTCTCTGTCTTTGTTTCATGGGTTTTTAAAAGTAATTTATTTTTATAATGGGGTTTACCTGCTTTTCACTGCTGTGTTTATGCCGCTTTACACCCACTTGACACACTAACAGAGAGATTTCAATACATAGGTTTTAAGATTATTACTAGTCAGATATATCCTTGTGTGGTGAATAGGGGGTGTTAAGTCCAGTTCTCTGAGCAAGGAGTAGGTCTTGTCTATTACATGTTGGGTTTATGGAACGGTATCTCAGCTAATTTGAAACCCTTGTTTTATGTATCACCCCACCTCACTTTTCCTGTTAAGCAGCCATAGTGTGTTTTCTGCATGTGTGACTCTGTTCTGTTTTGGAATTCAGTTCAAGTGTAATGGTTTTTACTTTCCCTGTATAAGTGATACCTTATGAGAAGTGTCCTTTTCTGTGTGACTTATTTCACTTAGAATCGTTGTACCTAAATCCACTCATCATGCTGCTACTAGACTTATGACATTGATTTCATGGCTGAGTGATATTCCATTGTACATAAGGACCACAACTTCTTTATCCATTTTTCTCTTTCCTGGGATATTTAAGGTGGAATGAAGTGGAGGTCCTTGGCAACAGAGCAGCCCTAAACTTTGGTGTGCTTGTGTCTTGCTGATTTTTAATTTTCCCAATTTATACCCCCATGCGTGGAAGTGCCCTATGCGCTCTAAGCTGTGTTTTTTAGATGTTTCAGGACACACCGTACCCTTCTCCAGCGTGGCTGTTGGCAATTTACATTCCGCCCATCAGCGTAGCAAGGCTCCCATTTCTCCATGGCCTGTTCTGCATTTCTGGTTTTGACACTTTTCTCAGCATGGCCCTTTTGACCGATGGGCAGCGAGACTTCTTTGTAGCGCTGATTTGCCTTTCCAGGTTGCTTGGTTGGCCAAAAAGGGCGTATGCGTTTTTTCCTGAATATATTCAGGAAAAAACGCATACGCCCTTTTTGGCCAAGGGCATCATTGTCAACGTTTTGCCGCTTTTCATGTGCTTTAAAGGCGATTCGAATCTACCTCCTGAAATCTGTTTCCTGCAATTCTGCCTTGATTTCAAATCCTCTTCTTTGCCTTCCCTCAATATATTTGTGGAGGAGAGTTATCATTTATAACTCTGCAGGTTTGTGAATTGCAGTGCCCTGAAGCTCCATTTTACAACTCGCTTTTTGGGAGCTGGCCGTAAAAGCGCAGGATGGTTTCAGGCCCTGTGCTGGTTCCGGGGGGCAGCTGAGCCTGTGGTTAATTCTTCTTCCTGATGGGAAAATAGAGTGACCTGTGCCTGTCCCAACACCTAGAGCTAGCCTCTCATTAGTTCCCCATCTTCCCCTTCATCCTCAGGACAAATTGCAACCTGTACGGAACAGGAAGTTAAAGGTGCTGATGCTCCAAGTAGGGAGATTGCTAGTAAAGTGGCTGGAATGGCGAACCCGAGCACAAGGAGATGAGAAATGAGGTGCGTTTTAGGAACCTTTCCCCATCACACGGTGTACCATCTTCTGGGTTTCTCATGCATGTTTTCCATGTAGGAAGATGCCCTTGAACCTCGAGATTTGGGACCCATGCGATGGGTACCACGCAGTATTACTTTAAAGGGTCTGCGTTTGCTCACCCAGCCTCACCAAATCTCTCAGCCCCAGGAGTGTCCACCCTTATGTCTCATCCAGCTGTGGGTCTAGATATGGTCAATCCAGGTTCCATCACAGCCCCTGAACGAATTGTGTAAGAATTTCTCTCTCTTTCACTGTCTTTGTTTCATGGGTTTTTAAAAGTAATTTATTTTTATAATGGGGTTTAGCTGCTTTTCACGGCTGTGTTTATGCCGCTTTACACCCACTTGACACACTAACAGAGAGATTTCAATACATAGGTTTTAAGATTATTACTAGTCAGATATATCCTTGTGTGGTGAATAGGGGGTGTTGAGTCCAGTTCTCTGAGCAAGGAGTAGGTCTTGTCTATTACATGTTGGGTTTATGGAACTGTATCTCAGGTAATTTGAAACCCTTGTTTTATGTATCACCCCACCTCACCTTTCCTGTTAAGCAGCCATAGTGTGTTTTCTGCATGTGTGACTCTGTTCTGTTTTGTAATTCAGTTCAAGTGTAATGGTTTTTACTTTCCCTGTATAAGTGATATCTTATGAGAAGTGTCCTTTTCTGTGTGACTTATTTCACTTAGAATCGTCGTACCTAAATCCACTCATCATGCTGCTACTAGCCTTATGACATTGATTTCATGGCTGAGTGATATTCCATTGTACATAAGACCACAACTTCTTTATCCATTTTTCTCTTTCCTGGGATATTTAAGGTGGAATGAAGTGGAGGTCCTTGGCAACAGAGCAGCCCTAAACTTTGGTGTGCTTGTGTCTTGCTGATTTTTAATTTTCCCAATTTATACCCCCATGCGTGGAAGTGCCCTATGCGCTCTAAGCTGTGTTTTTTAGATGTTTCAGGACACACCGTACCCTTCTCCAGCGTGGCTGTTGGCAATTTACATTCCGCCCATCAGCGTAGCAAGGCTCCCATTTCTCCACGGCCTGTTCTGCATTTCTGGTTTTGACACTTTTCTCAGCATGGCCCTTTTGACCGATGGGCAGCGAGACTTCTTTGTAGCACTGATTTGCCTTTCCAGGTTGCTTGGTTGGCCAAAAAGGGCGTATGCGTTTTTTCCTGAATATATTCAGGAAAAAACGCATACGCCCTTTTTGGCCAAGGGCATCATTGTCAACGTTTTGCCGCTTTTCATGTGCTTTAAAGGCGATTCGAATCTACCTCCTGAAATCTGTTTCCTGCAATTCTGCCTTGATTTCAAATCCTCTTCTTTGCCTTCCCTCAATATATTTGTGGACGAGAGTTATCATGTATAACACTGCAGGTTTGTGAATTGCAGTGCCCTGAAGCTCCATTTTACAACTTGCTTTTTTGGGAGCTGGCCGCAAAAGCGCAGGATGGCTTCAGGCCCTGTTTTGGTTCTGGGGGGCAGGCTGAGCCTGTGGATAATTCTTCTTCCTGATGGGAAAATAGAGTGACCTGTGTCTGTCCCAATACCAAGAGCTAGTCTCTCATTGCTTCCCCGTCTTCCCGTTCATCCTCAGGACAAATTGCAACCTGTACGGAACAGGAGGTTAAAGGTGCTGATACTCCAAGTAGGGAGATTGCTAGTAAAGTGGCTGGAATTGCGAACCCGAGCTCAAGGAGATGACAAATGAGGTGCGTTTTAGAAAGCTTTCCCCTCACACGGTGTACCATCTTCTGGGTTTCTCATGCATGTTTTCGATGTAGGAAGATGCCCTTGAACCTGGAGATTTGGGACCCATGGGATGGGTACCACACAGTATTACTTTAAAGGGTCTGCGTTTGCTCACCCAACCTCACCAAACCTCTCAGCCCCAAGAGTGTCCACCCTTATGTCTCATCCAGCTGTGGGTCTAGATATGGTCAATCCGGGTTGCATCACAGCCCCTGAACGAATTGTGTAAGAATTTCTCTCTCTTTCTCTGTCTTTGTTTCATGGGTTTTTAAAAGTAATTTATTTTTATAATGGGGTTTACCTGCTTTTCACTGCTGTGTTTATGCCGCTTTACACCCACTTGACACACTAACAGAGAGATTTCAATACATAGGTTTTAAGATTATTACTAGTCAGATATATCCTTGTGTGGTGAATAGGGGGTGTTAAGTCCAGTTCTCTGAGCAAGGAGTAGGTCTTGTCTATTACATGTTGGGTTTATGGAACGGTATCTCAGCTAATTTGAAACCCTTGTTTTATGTATCACCCCACCTCACTTTTCCTGTTAAGCAGCCATAGTGTGTTTTCTGCATGTGTGACTCTGTTCTGTTTTGGAATTCAGTTCAAGTGTAATGGTTTTTACTTTCCCTGTATAAGTGATATCTTATGAGAAGTGTCCTTTTCTGTGTGACTTATTTCACTTAGAATCGTTGTACCTAAATCCACTCATCATGCTGCTACTAGACTTATGACATTGATTTCATGGCTGAGTGATATTCCATTGTACATAAGGACCACAACTTCTTTATCCATTTTTCTCTTTCCTGGGATATTTAAGGTGGAATGAAGTGGAGGTCCTTGGCAACAGAGCAGCCCTAAACTTTGGTGTGCTTGTGTCTTGCTGATTTTTAATTTTCCCAATTTATACCCCCATGCGTGGAAGTGCCCTATGCGCTCTAAGCTGTGTTTTTTAGATGTTTCAGGACACACCGTACCCTTCTCCAGCGTGGCTGTTGGCAATTTACATTCCGCCCATCAGCGTAGCAAGGCTCCCATTTCTCCATGGCCTGTTCTGCATTTCTGGTTTTGACACTTTTCTCAGCATGGCCCTTTTGACCGATGGGCAGCGAGACTTCTTTGTAGCGCTGATTTGCCTTTCCAGGTTGCTTGGTTGGCCAAAAAGGGCGTAT
The DNA here is from genome assembly GCF_965194825.1 of Balaenoptera physalus. NCBI lineage: Eukaryota > Metazoa > Chordata > Mammalia > Artiodactyla > Balaenopteridae > Balaenoptera > Balaenoptera physalus. Next base: position 42,427 of record NW_028125604.1, on the reverse strand, counting down.
GCGTTTTTTCCTGAATATATTCAGGAAAAAACGCATACGCCCTTTTTGGCCAAGGGCATCATTGTCAACGTTTTGCCGCTTTTCATGTGCTTTAAAGGCGATTCGAATCTACCTCCTGAAATCTGTTTCCTGCAATTCTGCCTTGATTTCAAATCCTCTTCTTTGCCTTCCCTCAATATATTTGTGGACGAGAGTTATCATTTATAACTCTGCAGGTTTGTGAATTGCAGTGCCCTGAAGCTCCATTTTACAACTCGCTTTTTGGGAGCTGGCCGTAAAAGCGCAGGATGGTTTCAGGCCCTGTGCTGGTTCCGGGGGGCAGCTGAGCCTGTGGTTAATTCTTCTTCCTGATGGGAAAATAGAGTGACCTGTGCCTGTCCCAACACCTAGAGCTAGCCTCTCATTAGTTCCCCATCTTCCCCTTCATCCTCAGGACAAATTGCAACCTGTACGGAACAGGAAGTTAAAGGTGCTGATGCTCCAAGTAGGGAGATTGCTAGTAAAGTGGCTGGAATGGCGAACCCGAGCACAAGGAGATGAGAAATGAGGTGCGTTTTAGGAACCTTTCCCCATCACACGGTGTACCATCTTCTGGGTTTCTCATGCATGTTTTCCATGTAGGAAGATGCCCTTGAACCTCGAGATTTGGGACCCATGCGATGGGTACCACGCAGTATTACTTTAAAGGGTCTGCGTTTGCTCACCCAGCCTCACCAAATCTCTCAGCCCCAGGAGTGTCCACCCTTATGTCTCATCCAGCTGTGGGTCTAGATATGGTCAATCCAGGTTCCATCACAGCCCCTGAACGAATTGTGTAAGAATTTCTCTCTCTTTCACTGTCTTTGTTTCATGGGTTTTTAAAAGTAATTTATTTTTATAATGGGGTTTAGCTGCTTTTCACGGCTGTGTTTATGCCGCTTTACACCCACTTGACACACTAACAGAGAGATTTCAATACATAGGTTTTAAGATTATTACTAGTCAGATATATCCTTGTGTGGTGAATAGGGGGTGTTGAGTCCAGTTCTCTGAGCAAGGAGTAGGTCTTGTCTATTACATGTTGGGTTTATGGAACTGTATCTCAGGTAATTTGAAACCCTTGTTTTATGTATCACCCCACCTCACCTTTCCTGTTAAGCAGCCATAGTGTGTTTTCTGCATGTGTGACTCTGTTCTGTTTTGTAATTCAGTTCAAGTGTAATGGTTTTTACTTTCCCTGTATAAGTGATATCTTATGAGAAGTGTCCTTTTCTGTGTGACTTATTTCACTTAGAATCGTCGTACCTAAATCCACTCATCATGCTGCTACTAGCCTTATGACATTGATTTCATGGCTGAGTGATATTCCATTGTACATAAGACCACAACTTCTTTATCCATTTTTCTCTTTCCTGGGATATTTAAGGTGGAATGAAGTGGAGGTCCTTGGCAACAGAGCAGCCCTAAACTTTGGTGTGCTTGTGTCTTGCTGATTTTTAATTTTCCCAATTTATACCCCCATGCGTGGAAGTGCCCTATGCGCTCTAAGCTGTGTTTTTTAGATGTTTCAGGACACACCGTACCCTTCTCCAGCGTGGCTGTTGGCAATTTACATTCCGCCCATCAGCGTAGCAAGGCTCCCATTTCTCCATGGCCTGTTCTGCATTTCTGGTTTTGACACTTTTCTCAGCATGGCCCTTTTGACCGATGGGCAGCGAGACTTCTTTGTAGCGCTGATTTGCCTTTCCAGGTTGCTTGGTTGGCCAAAAAGGGCGTATGCGTTTTTTCCTGAATATATTCAGGAAAAAACGCATACGCCCTTTTTGGCCAAGGGCATCATTGTCAACGTTTTGCCGCTTTTCATGTGCTTTAAAGGCGATTCGAATCTACCTCCTGAAATCTGTTTCCTGCAATTCTGCCTTGATTTCAAATCCTCTTCTTTGCCTTCCCTCAATATATTTGTGGACGAGAGTTATCATTTATAACTCTGCAGGTTTGTGAATTGCAGTGCCCTGAAGCTCCATTTTACAACTTGCTTTTTTGGGAGCTGGCCGCAAAAGCGCAGGATGGCTTCAGGCCCTGTTCTGGTTCTGGGGGGCAGGCTGAGCCTGTGGATAATTCTTCTTCCTGATGGGAAAATAGAGTGACCTGTGTCTGTCCCAATACCAAGAGCAAGTCTCTCATTGCTTCCCCGTCTTCCCGTTCATCCTCAGGACAAATTGCAACCTGTACGGAACAGGAGGTTAAAGGTGCTGATACTCCAAGTAGGGAGATTGCTAGTAAAGTGGCTGGAATTGCGAACCCGAGCTCAAGGAGATGACAAATGAGGTGCGTTTTAGAAAGCTTTCCCCATCACACGGTGTACCATCTTCTGGGTCTCTCATGCATGTTTTCGATGTAGGAAGATGCCCTTGAACCTGGAGATTTGGGACACATGGGATGGGTACCACACAGTATTACTTTAAAGGGTCTGCGTTTGCTCACCCAACCTCACCAAACCTCTCAGCCCCAAGAGTGTCCACCCTTATGTCTCATCCAGCTGTGGGTCTAGATATGGTCAATCCGGGTTGCATCACAGCCCCTGAACGAATTGTGTAAGAATTTCTCTCTCTTTCTCTGTCTTTGTTTCATGGGTTTTTAAAAGTAATTTATTTTTATAATGGGGTTTAGCTGCTTTTCACTGCTGTGTTTATGCCGCTTTACACCCACTTGACACACTAACAGAGAGATTTCAATACATAGGTTTTAAGATTATTACTAGTCAGATATATCCTTGTGTGGTGAATCGGGGGTGTTAAGTCCAGTTCTCTGAGCAAGGAGTAGGTCTTGTCTATTACATGTTGGGTTTATGGAACGGTATCTCAGCTAATTTGAAACCCTTGTTTTATGTATCACCCCACCTCACTTTTCCTGTTAAGCAGCCATAGTGTGTTTTCTGCATGTGTGACTCTGTTCTGTTTTGGAATTCAGTTCAAGTGTAATGGTTTTTACTTTCCCTGTATAAGTGATATCTTATGAGAAGTGTCCTTTTCTGTGTGACTTATTTCACTTAGAATCGACGTACCTAAATCCACTCATCATGCTGCTACTAGCCTTATGACATTGATTTCATGGCTGAGTGATATTCCATTGTACATAAGGACCACAACTTCTTTATCCATTTTTCTCTTTCCTGGGATATTTAAGGTGGAATGAAGTGGAGGTCCTTGGCAACAGAGCAGCCCTAAACTTTGGTGTGCTTGTGTCTTGCTGATTTTTAATTTTCCCAATTTATACCCCCATGCGTGGAAGTGCCCTTAGCGCTCTAAGCTGTGTTTTTTAGATGTTTCAGGACACACTGTACCCTTCTCCAGCGTGGCTGTTGGCAATTTACATCCCACCCATCAGCGTAGCAAGGCTCCCATTTCTCCATGGCCTGTCCTGCATTTCTGGTTTTGACACTTTTCTCAGCATGGCCCTTTTGACCGATGGGAAGCGAGACTTCTTTGTAGCGCTGATTTGCCTTTCCAGGTTGCTTGGTTGGCCAAAAAGGGCGTATGCGTTTTTTCCTGAATATATTCAGGAAAAAACGCATACGCCCTTTTTGGCCAAGGGCCTCATTGTCAACGTTTTGCTGCTTTTCCTGTGCTTTAAAGGCGATTCGAATCTACCTCCTGAAATCTGTTTCCTGCAATTCTGCCTTGATTTCAAATCCTCTTCTTTGCCTTCCCTCAATATATTTGTGGACGAGAGTTATCATTTATAACTCTGCAGGTTTGTGAATTGCAGTGCCCTGAAGCTCCATTTTACAACTCGCTTTTTGGGAGCTGGCCGTAAAAGCGCAGGATGGTTTCAGGCCCTGTGCTGGTTCCGGGGGGCAGCTGAGCCTGTGGTTAATTCTTCTTCCTGATGGGAAAATAGAGTGACCTGTGCCTGTCCCAACACCTAGAGCTAGCCTCTCATTGGTTCCCCATCTTCCCATTCATCCTCAGGACAAATTGCAACCTGTACGGAACAGGAGGTTAAAGGTGCTGATGCTCCAAGTAGGGAGATTGCTAGTAAAGTGGCTAGAATGGCGAACCCGAGCACAAGGAGATGAGAAATGAGGTGCGTTTTAGGAACCTTTCCCCATCACACGGTGTACCATCTTCTGGGTTTCTCATGCATGTTTTCCATGTAGGAAGATGCCCTTGAACCTCGAGATTTGGGACCCATGCGATGGGTACCACGCAGTATTACTTTAAAGGGTCTGCGTTTGCTCACCCAGCCTCACCAAATCTCTCAGCCCCAAAAGTGTCCACCCTTATGTCTCATCCAGCTGTGGGTCTAGATATGGTCAATCCAGGTTCCATCACAGCCCCTGAACGAATTGTGTAAGAAATTCTCTCTCTTTCACTGTCTTTGTTTCATGGGTTTTTAAAAGTAATTTATTTTTATAATGGGGTTTAGCTGCTTTTCACGGCTGTGTTTATGCCGCTTTACACCCACTTGACACACTAACAGAGAGATTTCAATACATAGGTTTTAAGATTATTACTAGTCAGATATATCCTTGTGTGGTGAATAGGGGGTGTTGAGTCCAGTTCTCTGAGCAAGGAGTAGGTCTTGTCTATTACATGTTGGGTTTATGGAACTGTATCTCAGGTAATTTGAAACCCTTGTTTTATGTATCACCCCACCTCACCTTTCCTGTTAAGCAGCCATAGTGTGTTTTCTGCATGTGTGACTCTGTTCTGTTTTGGAATTCAGTTCAAGTGTAATGGTTTTTACTTTCCCTGTATAAGTGATATCTTATGAGAAGTGTCCTTTTCTGTGTGACTTATTTCACTTAGAATCGTCGTACCTAAATCCACTCATCATGCTGCTACTAGCCTTATGACATTGATTTCATGGCTGAGTGATATTCCATTGTACATAAGGACCACAACTTCTTTATCCATTTTTCTCTTTCCTGGGATATTTAAGGTGGAATGAAGTGGAGGTCCTTGGCAACAGAGCAGCCCTAAACTTTGGTGTGCTTGTGTCTTGCTGATTTTTAATTTTCCCAATTTATACCCCCATGCGTGGAAGTGCCCTATGCGCTCTAAGCTGTGTTTTTTAGATGTTTCAGGACACACCGTACCCTTCTCCAGCGTGGCTGTTGGCAATTTACATTCCGCCCATCAGTGTAGCAAGGCTCCCATTTCTCCATGGCCTGTCCTGCATTTCTGGTTTTGACACTTTTCTCAGCATGGCCCTTTTGACCGATGGGAAGCGAGACTTCTTTGTAGCGCTGATTTGCCTTTCCAGGTTGCTTGGTTGGCCAAAAAGGGCGTATGCGTTTTTTCCTGAATATATTCAGGAAAAAACGCATACGCCCTTTTTGGCCAAGGGCATCATTGTCAACGTTTTGCCGCTTTTCATGTGCTTTAAAGGCGATTCGAATCTACCTCCTGAAATCTGTTTCCTGCAATTCTGCCTTGATTTCAAATCCTCTTCTTTGCCTTCCCTCAATATATTTGTGGACGAGAGTTATCATTTATAACTCTGCAGGTTTGTGAATTGCAGTGCCCTGAAGCTCCATTTTACAACTCGCTTTTTGGGAGCTGGCCGTAAAAGCGCAGGATGGTTTCAGGCCCTGTGCTGGTTCCGGGGGGCAGCTGAGCCTGTGGTTAATTCTTCTTCCTGATGGGAAAATAGAGTGACCTGTGCCTGTCCCAACACCTAGAGCTAGCCTCTCATTGGTTCCCCATCTTCCCATTCATCCTCAGGACAAATTGCAACCTGTACGGAACAGGAGGTTAAAGGTGCTGATGCTCCAAGTAGGGAGATTGCTAGTAAAGTGGCTGGAATGGCGAACCCGAGCACAAGGAGATGAGAAATGAGGTGCGTTTTAGGAACCTTTCCCCATCACACGGTGTACCATCTTCTGGGTTTCTCATGCATGTTTTCCATGTAGGAAGATGCCCTTGAACCTCGAGATTTGGGACCCATGCGATGGGTACCACGCAGTATTACTTTAAAGGGTCTGCGTTTGCTCACCCAGCCTCACCAAATCTCTCAGCCCCAAGAGTGTCCACCCTTATGTCTCATCCAGCTGTGGGTCTAGATATGGTCAATCCAGGTTCCATCACAGCCCCTGAACGAATTGTGTAAGAATTTCTCTCTCTTTCACTGTCTTTGTTTCATGGGTTTTTAAAAGTAATTTATTTTTATAATGGGGTTTAGCTGCTTTTCACGGCTGTGTTTATGCCGCTTTACACCCACTTGACACACTAACAGAGAGATTTCAATACATAGGTTTTAAGATTATTACTAGTCAGATATATCCTTGTGTGGTGAATAGGGGGTGTTGAGTCCAGTTCTCTGAGCAAGGAGTAGGTCTTGTCTATTACATGTTGGGTTTATGGAACTGTATCTCAGGTAATTTGAAACCCTTGTTTTATGTATCACCCCACCTCACCTTTCCTGTTAAGCAGCCATAGTGTGTTTTCTGCATGTGTGACTCTGTTCTGTTTTGTAATTCAGTTCAAGTGTAATGGTTTTTACTTTCCCTGTATAAGTGATATCTTATGAGAAGTGTCCTTTTCTGTGTGACTTATTTCACTTAGAATCGTCGTACCTAAATCCACTCATCATGCTGCTACTAGCCTTATGACATTGATTTCATGGCTGAGTGATATTCCATTGTACATAAGGACCACAACTTCTTTATCCATTTTTCTCTTTCCTGGGATATTTAAGGTGGAATGAAGTGGAGGTCCTTGGCAACAGAGCAGCCCTAAACTTTGGTGTGCTTGTGTCTTGCTGATTTTTAATTTTCCCAATTTATACCCCCATGCGTGGAAGTGCCCTATGCGCTCTAAGCTGTGTTTTTTAGATGTTTCAGGACACACCGTACCCTTCTCCAGCGTGGCTGTTGGCAATTTACATTCCGCCCATCAGCGTAGCAAGGCTCCCATTTCTCCATGGCCTGTTCTGCATTTCTGGTTTTCACACTTTTCTCAGCATGGCCCTTTTGACCGATGGGCAGCGAGACTTCTTTGTAGCGCTGATTTGCCTTTCCAGGTTGCTTGGTTGGCCAAAAAGGGCGCATGTGTTTTTTCCTGAATATATTCAGGAAAAAACGCATACGCCCTTTTTGGCCAAGGGCATCATTGTCAACGTTTTGCCGCTTTTCATGTGCTTTAAAGGCGATTCGAATCTACCTCCTGAAATCTGTTTCCTGCAATTCTGCCTTGATTTCAAATCCTCTTCTTTGCCTTCCCTCAATATATTTGTGGACGAGAGTTATCATTTATAACTCTGCAGGTTTGTGAATTGCAGTGCCCTGAAGCTCCATTTTACAACTTGCTTTTTTGGGAGCTGGCCGCAAAAGCACAGGATGGCTTCAGGCCCTGTTCTGGTTCTGGGGGGCAGGCTGAGCCTGTGGATAATTCTTCTTCCTGATGGGAAAATAGAGTGACCTGTGTCTGTCCCAATACCAAGAGCTAGTCTCTCATTGCTTCCCCGTCTTCCCGTTCATCCTCAGGACAAATTGCAACCTGTACGGAACAGGAGGTTAAAGGTGCTGATACTCCAAGTAGGGAGATTGCTAGTAAAGTGGCTGGAATTGCGAACCCGAGCTCAAGGAGATGACAAATGAGGTGCGTTTTAGGAACCTTTCCCCATCACACGGTGTACCATCTTCTGGGTTTCTCATGCATGTTTTCCATGTAGGAAGATGCCCTTGAACCTCGAGATTTGGGACCCATGCGATGGGTACCACGCAGTATTACTTTAAAGGGTCTGCGTTTGCTCACCCAGCCTCACCAAATCTCTCAGCCCCAAGAGTGTCCACCCTTATGTCTCATCCAGCTGTGGGTCTAGATATGGTCAATCCAGGTTCCATCACAGCCCCTGAACGAATTGTGTAAGAATTTCTCTCTCTTTCACTGTCTTTGTTTCATGGGTTTTTAAAAGTAATTTATTTTTATAATGGGGTTTAGCTGCTTTTCACGGCTGTGTTTATGCCGCTTTACACCCACTTGACACACTAACAGAGAGATTTCAATACATAGGTTTTAAGATTATTACTAGTCAGATATATCCTTGTGTGGTGAATAGGGGGTGTTGAGTCCAGTTCTCTGAGCAAGGAGTAGGTCTTGTCTATTACATGTTGGGTTTATGGAACTGTATCTCAGGTAATTTGAAACCCTTGTTTTATGTATCACCCCACCTCACCTTTCCTGTTAAGCAGCCATAGTGTGTTTTCTGCATGTGTGACTCTGTTCTGTTTTGTAATTCAGTTCAAGTGTAATGGTTTTTACTTTCCCTGTATAAGTGATATCTTATGAGAAGTGTCCTTTTCTGTGTGACTTATTTCACTTAGAATCGTCGTACCTAAATCCACTCATCATGCTGCTACTAGCCTTATGACATTGATTTCATGGCTGAGTGATATTCCATTGTACATAAGGACCACAACTTCTTTATCCATTTTTCTCTTTCCTGGGATATTTAAGGTGGAATGAAGTGGAGGTCCTTGGCAACAGAGCAGCCCTAAACTTTGGTGTGCTTGTGTCTTGCTGATTTTTAATTTTCCCAATTTATACCCCCATGCGTGGAAGTGCCCTATGCGCTCTAAGCTGTGTTTTTTAGATGTTTCAGGACACACCGTACCCTTCTCCAGCGTGGCTGTTGGCAATTTACATTCCGCCCATCAGCGTAGCAAGGCTCCTATTTCTCCATGGCCTGTTCTGCATTTCTGGTTTTGACACTTTTCTCAGCATGGCCCTTTTGACCGATGGGCAGCGAGACTTCTTTGTAGCGCTGATTTGCCTTTCCAGGTTGCTTGGTTGGCCAAAAAGGGCGCATGCGTTTTTTCCTGAATATATTCAGGAAAAAACGCATGCGCCCTTTTTGGCCAAGGGCATCATTGTCAACGTTTTGCCGCTTTTCATGTGCTTTAAAGGCGATTCGAATCTACCTCCTGAAATCTGTTTCCTGCAATTCTGCCTTGATTTCAAATCCTCTTCTTTGCCTTCCCTCAATATATTTGTGGACGAGAGTTATCATTTATAACTCTGCAGGTTTGTGAATTGCAGTGCCCTGAAGCTCCATTTTACAACTTGCTTTTTTGGGAGCTGGCCGCAAAAGCGCAGGATGGCTTCAGGCCCTGTTCTGGTTCTGGGGGGCAGGCTGAGCCTGTGGATAATTCTTCTTCCTGATGGGAAAATAGAGTGACCTGTGTCTGTCCCAATACCAAGAGCTAGTCTCTCATTGCTTCCCCGTCTTCCCGTTCATCCTCAGGACAAATTGCAACCTGTACGGAACAGGAGGTTAAAGGTGCTGATACTCCAAGTAGGGAGATTGCTAGTAAAGTGGCTGGAATTGCGAACCCGAGCTCAAGGAGATGACAAATGAGGTGCGTTTTAGAAAGCTTTCCCCATCACACGGTGTACCATCTTCTGGGTTTCTCATGCATGTTTTCGATGTAGGAAGATGCCCTTGAACCTGGAGATTTGGGACACATGGGATGGGTACCACACAGTATTACTTTAAAGGGTCTGCGTTTGCTCACCCAACCTCACCAAACCTCTCAGCCCCAAGAGTGTCCACCCTTATGTCTCATCCAGCTGTGGGTCTAGATATGGTCAATCCGGGTTGCATCACAGCCCCTGAACGAATTGTGTAAGAATTTCTCTCTCTTTCTCTGTCTTTGTTTCATGGGTTTTTAAAAGTAATTTATTTTTATAATGGGGTTTACCTGCTTTTCACTGCTGTGTTTATGCCGCTTTACACCCACTTGACACACTAACAGAGAGATTTCAATACATAGGTTTTAAGATTATTACTAGTCAGATATATCCTTGTGTGGTGAATAGGGGGTGTTAAGTCCAGTTCTCTGAGCAAGGAGTAGGTCTTGTCTATTACATGTTGGGTTTATGGAACGGTATCTCAGCTAATTTGAAACCCTTGTTTTATGTATCACCCCACCTCACTTTTCCTGTTAAGCAGCCATAGTGTGTTTTCTGCATGTGTGACTCTGTTCTGTTTTGGAATTCAGTTCAAGTGTAATGGTTTTTACTTTCCCTGTATAAGTGATATCTTATGAGAAGTGTCCTTTTCTGTGTGACTTATTTCACTTAGAATCGACGTACCTAAATCCACTCATCATGCTGCTACTAGCCTTATGACATTGATTTCATGGCTGAGTGATATTCCATTGTACATAAGGACCACAACTTCTTTATCCATTTTTCTCTTTCCTGGGATATTTAAGGTGGAATGAAGTGGAGGTCCTTGGCAACAGAGCAGCCCTAAACTTTGGTGTGCTTGTGTCTTGCTGATTTTTAATTTTCCCAATTTATACCCCCATGCGTGGAAGTGCCCTTAGCGCTCTAAGCTGTGTTTTTTAGATGTTTCAGGACACACTGTACCCTTCTCCAGCGTGGCTGTTGGCAATTTACATCCCGCCCATCAGCGTAGCAAGGCTCCCATTTCTCCATGGCCTGTCCTGCATTTCTGGTTTTGACACTTTTCTCAGCATGGCCCTTTTGACCGATGGGAAGCTAGACTTCTTTGTAGCGCTGATTTGCCTTTCCAGGTTGCTTGGTTGGCCAAAAAGGGCGTATGCGTTTTTTCCTGAATATATTCAGGAAAAAACGCATACGCCCTTTTTGGCCAAGGGCCTCATTGTCAACGTTTTGCTGCTTTTCATGTGCTTTAAAGGCGATTCGAATCTACCTCCTGAAATCTGTTTCCTGCAATTCTGCCTTGATTTCAAATCCTCTTCTTTGCCTTCCCTCAATATATTTGTGGACGAGAGTTATCATTTATAACTCTGCAGGTTTGTGAATTGCAGTGCCCTGAAGCTCCATTTTACAACTCGCTTTTTGGGAGCTGGCCGTAAAAGCGCAGGATGGTTTCAGGCCCTGTGCTGGTTCCGGGGGGCAGCTGAGCCTGTGGTTAATTCTTCTTCCTGATGGGAAAATAGAGTGACCTGTGCCTGTCCCAACACCTAGAGCTAGCCTCTCATTGGTTCCCCATCTTCCCATTCATCCTCAGGACAAATTGCAACCTGTACGGAACAGGAGGTTAAAGGTGCTGATGCTCCAAGTAGGGAGATTGCTAGTAAAGTGGCTGGAATGGCGAACCCGAGCACAAGGAGATGAGAAATGAGGTGCGTTTTAGGAACCTTTCCCCATCACACGGTGTACCATCTTCTGGGTTTCTCATGCATGTTTTCGATGTAGGTAGATGCCCTTGAACCTCGAGATTTGGGACCCATGCGATGGGTACCACGCAGTATTACTTTAAAGGGTCTGCGTTTGCTCACCCAGCCTCACCAAATCTCTCAGCCCCAAGAGTGTCCACCATTATGTCTCATCCAGCTGTGGGTCTAGATATGGTCAATCCAGGTTCCATCACAGCCCCTGAACGAATTGTGTAAGAATTTCTCTCTCTTTCACTGTCTTTGTTTCATGGGTTTTTAAAAGTAATTTATTTTTATAATGGGGTTTAGCTGCTTTTCACGGCTGTGTTTATGCCGCTTTACACCCACTTGACACACTAACAGAGAGATTTCAATACATAGGTTTTAAGATTATTACTAGTCAGATATATCCTTGTGTGGTGAATAGGGGGTGTTGAGTCCAGTTCTCTGAGCAAGGAGTAGGTCTTGTCTATTACATGTTGGGTTTATGGAACTGTATCTCAGGTAATTTGAAACCCTTGTTTTATGTATCACCCCACCTCACCTTTCCTGTTAAGCAGCCATAGTGTGTTTTCTGCATGTGTGACTCTGTTCTGTTTTGGAATTCAGTTCAAGTGTAATGGTTTTTACTTTCCCTGTATAAGTGATATCTTATGAGAAGTGTCCTTTTCTGTGTGACTTATTTCACTTAGAATCGTCGTACCTAAATCCACTCATCATGCTGCTACTAGCCTTATGACATTGATTTCATGGCTGAGTGATATTCCATTGTACATAAGGACCACAACTTCTTTATCCATTTTTCTCTTTCCTGGGATATTTAAGGTGGAATGAAGTGGAGGTCCTTGGCAACAGAGCAGCCCTAAACTTTGGTGTGCTTGTGTCTTGCTGATTTTTAATTTTCCCAATTTATACCCCCATGCGTGGAAGTGCCCTTAGCGCTCTAAGCTGTGTTTTTTAGATGTTTCAGGACACACCGTACCCTTCTCCAGCGTGGCTGTTGGCAATTTACATCCCGCCCATCAGCGTAGCAAGGCTCCCATTTCTCCATGGCCTGTCCTGCATTTCTGGTTTTGACACTTTTCTCAGCATGGCCCTTTTGACCGATGGGAAGCGAGACTTCTTTGTAGCGCTGATTTGCTTTTCCAGGTTGCTTGGTTGGCCAAAAAGGGCGTATGCGTTTTTTCCTGAATATATTCAGGAAAAAACGCATACGCCCTTTTTGGCCAAGGGCCTCATTGTCAACGTTTTGCTGCTTTTCATGTGCTTTAAAGGCGATTCGAATCTACCTCCTGAAATCTGTTTCCTGCAATTCTGCCTTGATTTCAAATCCTCTTCTTTGCCTTCCCTCAATATATTTGTGGACGAGAGTTATCATTTATAACTCTGCAGGTTTGTGAATTGCAGTGCCCTGAAGCTCCATTTTACAACTCGCTTTTTGGGAGCTGGCCGTAAAAGCGCAGGATGGTTTCAGGCCCTGTGCTGGTTCCGGGGGGCAGCTGAGCCTGTGGTTAATTCTTCTTCCTGATGGGAAAATAGAGTGACCTGTGCCTGTCCCAACAGCTAGAGCTAGCCTCTCATTGGTTCCCCATCTTCCCATTCATCCTCAGGACAAATTGCAACCTGTACGGAACAGGAGGTTAAAGGTGCTGATGCTCCAAGTAGGGAGATTGCTAGTAAAGTGGCTGGAATGGCGAACCCGAGCACAAGGAGATGAGAAATGAGGTGCGTTTTAGGAACCTTTCCCCATCACACGGTGTACCATCTTCTGGGTTTCTCATGCATGTTTTCGATGTAGGAAGATGCCCTTGAACCTCGAGATTTGGGACCCATGCGATGGGTACCACGCAGTATTACTTTAAAGGGTCTGCGTTTGCTCACCCAGCCTCACCAAATCTCTCAGCCCCAAGAGTGTCCACCCTTATGTCTCATCCAGCTGTGGGTCTAGATATGGTCAATCCAGGTTCCATCACAGCCCCTGAACGAATTGTGTAAGAATTTCTCTCTCTTTCACTGTCTTTGTTTCATGGGTTTTTAAAAGTAATTTATTTTTATAATGGGGTTTAGCTGCTTTTCACGGCTGTGTTTATGCCGCTTTACACCCACTTGACACACTAACAGAGAGATTTCAATACATAGGTTTTAAGATTATTACTAGTCAGATATATCCTTGTGTGGTGAATAGGGGGTGTTGAGTCCAGTTCTCTGAGCAAGGAGTAGGTCTTGTCTATTACATGTTGGGTTTATGGAACTGTATCTCAGGTAATTTGAAACCCTTGTTTTATGTATCACCCCACCTCACCTTTCCTGTTAAGCAGCCATAGTGTGTTTTCTGCATGTGTGACTCTGTTCTGTTTTGGAATTCAGTTCAAGTGTAATGGTTTTTACTTTCCCTGTATAAGTGATATCTTATGAGAAGTGTCCTTTTCTGTGTGACTTATTTCACTTAGAATCGTCGTACCTAAATCCACTCATCATGCTGCTACTAGCCTTATGACATTGATTTCATGGCTGAGTGATATTCCATTGTACATAAGGACCACAACTTCTTTATCCATTTTTCTCTTTCCTGGGATATTTAAGGTGGAATGAAGTGGAGGTCCTTGGCAACAGAGCAGCCCTAAACTTTGGTGTGCTTGTGTCTTGCTGATTTTTAATTTTCCCAATTTATACCCCCATGCGTGGAAGTGCCCTATGCGCTCTAAGCTGTGTTTTTTAGATGTTTCAGGACACACCGTACCCTTCTCCAGCGTGGCTGTTGGCAATTTACATTCCGCCCATCAGCGTAGCAAGGCTCCCATTTCTCCATGGCCTGTTCTGCATTTCTGGTTTTGACACTTTTCTCAGCATGGCCCTTTTGACCGATGGGCAGCGAGACTTCTTTGTAGCGCTGATTTGCCTTTCCAGGTTGCTTGGTTGGCCAAAAAGGGCGCATGCGTTTTTTCCTGAATATATTCAGGAAAAAACGCATGCGCCCTTTTTGGCCAAGGGCATCATTGTCAACGTTTTGCCGCTTTTCATGTGCTTTAAAGGCGATTCGAATCTACCTCCTGAAATCTGTTTCCTGCAATTCTGCCTTGATTTCAAATCCTCTTCTTTGCCTTCCCTCAATATATTTGTGGACGAGAGTTATCATTTATAACTCTGCAGGTTTGTGAATTGCAGTGCCCTGAAGCTCCATTTTACAACTTGCTTTTTTGGGAGCTGGCCGCAAAAGCGCAGGATGGCTTCAGGCCCTGTTCTGGTTCTGGGGGGCAGGCTGAGCCTGTGGATAATTCTTCTTCCTGATGGGAAAATAGAGTGACCTGTGTCTGTCCCAATACCAAGAGCTAGTCTCTCATTGCTTCCCCGTCTTCCCGTTCATCCTCAGGACAAATTGCAACCTGTACGGAACAGGAGGTTAAAGGTGCTGATACTCCAAGTAGGGAGATTGCTAGTAAAGTGGCTGGAATTGCGAACCCGAGCTCAAGGAGATGACAAATGAGGTGCGTTTTAGAAAGCTTTCCCCATCACACGGTGTACCATCTTCTGGGTTTCTCATGCATGTTTTCGATGTAGGAAGATGCCCTTGAACCTGGAGATTTGGGACACATGGGATGGGTACCACACAGTATTACTTTAAAGGGTCTGCGTTTGCTCACCCAACCTCACCAAACCTCTCAGCCCCAAGAGTGTCCACCCTTATGTCTCATCCAGCTGTGGGTCTAGATATGGTCAATCCGGGTTGCATCACAGCCCCTGAACGAATTGTGTAAGAATTTCTCTCTCTTTCTCTGTCTTTGTTTCATGGGTTTTTAAAAGTAATTTATTTTTATAATGGGGTTTACCTGCTTTTCACTGCTGTGTTTATGCCGCTTTACACCCACTTGACACACTAACAGAGAGATTTCAATACATAGGTTTTAAGATTATTACTAGTCAGATATATCCTTGTGTGGTGAATAGGGGGTGTTAAGTCCAGTTCTCTGAGCAAGGAGTAGGTCTTGTCTATTACATGTTGGGTTTATGGAACGGTATCTCAGCTAATTTGAAACCCTTGTTTTATGTATCACCCCACCTCACTTTTCCTGTTAAGCAGCCATAGTGTGTTTTCTGCATGTGTGACTCTGTTCTGTTTTGGAATTCAGTTCAAGTGTAATGGTTTTTACTTTCCCTGTATAAGTGATATCTTATGAGAAGTGTCCTTTTCTGTGTGACTTATTTCACTTAGAATCGACGTACCTAAATCCACTCATCATGCTGCTACTAGCCTTATGACATTGATTTCATGGCTGAGTGATATTCCATTGTACATAAGGACCACAACTTCTTTATCCATTTTTCTCTTTCCTGGGATATTTAAGGTGGAATGAAGTGGAGGTCCTTGGCAACAGAGCAGCCCTAAACTTTGGTGTGCTTGTGTCTTGCTGATTTTTAATTTTCCCAATTTATACCCCCATGCGTGGAAGTGCCCTTAGCGCTCTAAGCTGTGTTTTTTAGATGTTTCAGGACACACCGTACCCTTCTCCAGCGTGGCTGTTGGCAATTTACATCCCGCCCATCAGCGTAGCAAGGCTCCCATTTCTCCATGGCGTGTTCTGCATTTCTGGTTTTGACACTTTTCTCAGCATGGCCCTTTTGACCGATGGGAAGCGAGACTTCTTTGTAGCGCTGATTTGCCTTTCCAGGTTGCTTGGTTGGCCAAAAAGGGCGTATGCGTTTTTTCCTGAATATATTCAGGAAAAAACGCATACGCCCTTTTTGGCCAAGGGCATCATTGTCAACGTTTTGCCGCTTTTCGTGTGCTTTAAAGGCGATTCGAATCTACCTCCTGAAATCTGCTTCCTGCAATTCTGCCTTGACTTCAAATCCTCCTCTTTGCCTTCCCTCAATATATTTGTGGACGAGAGTTATCATTTATAACTCTGCAGGTTTGTGAATTGCAGTGCCCTGAAGCTCCATTTTACAACTCGCTTTTTTGGGAGCTGGCCGCAAAAGCGCGGGATGGCTTCAGACCCTGTTCTGGTTCAGGGGGGCAGGCTGAGCCTGTGGTTAATTCTTCTTCCTGATGGGAAAATAGAGTGACCTGTGCCTGTCCCAACACCAAGAGCTAGTCTCTCTTTGGTTCCCCGTCTTCCCGTTCATCCTCATGACAAATTGCAACCTGTACGGAACAGGAGGTTAAAGGTGCTGATGCTCCAAATAGGGAGATTGCTAGTAAAGTGGCTGGAATGGCGAACCCGAGCACAAGGAGATGAGCAATGAGGTGCGTTTTAGAAACCTTTCCCCATCACACGGTGTACCATCTTCTGGCTTTCTCATGCATGTTTTCGATGTAGGAAGAGGCCCTTGAACCTGGAGATTTGGGACCCATGGGATGGGTAGCACGCAGTATTACTTTAAAGGGTCTGCATTTGCTCACCCAACCTCACCAAACCTCTCAGCCCCAAGAGTGTCCACCCTTATGTCTCATCCAGCTGTGGGTCTAGATATGGTCAATCCAGGTTGCATCACAGCCCCTGAACGAATTGTGTAAGAATTTCTCTCTCTTTCACTGTCTTTGTTTCATGGGTTTTTAAAAGTAATTTATTTTTAGAATGGGGTTTAGCTGCTTTTCACGGCTGTGTTTATGCCGCTTTAAACCCACTTGACACACTAACAGAGAGATATCAATACATAGGTTTTAAGATTATTACTAGTCAGATATATTCTTGTGCGGTGAATCGGGCGTGTTGAGTCCAGTTCTCTGAGCAAGGAGTAGGTCTTGTCTATTCCATATTGGGTTTATGGAACGGTATCTGAGCTAATTTGAAACTCTTGTTTTATGTATCACCCCACCTCACCTTTCCCGTTAAGCAGCCATAGTGTGTTTTCTGCATGTGTGACTCTGTTCTGT
Organism: Balaenoptera physalus; assembly: GCF_965194825.1. Lineage (NCBI taxonomy): Eukaryota > Metazoa > Chordata > Mammalia > Artiodactyla > Balaenopteridae > Balaenoptera > Balaenoptera physalus. Next base: position 25,418 of record NW_028125604.1, on the reverse strand, counting down.
TTTGTAATTCAGTTCAAGTGTAACGGTTTTTACATTCCCTCTATAAGTGACACCTTATGAGAAGTGTCCTTTTCTGGGTGACTTATTTCCCTTAGAATCGTCGTACCTAAATCCACTCATCATGCTGCTACTAGCCTTATGACATTGATTTCATGGCTGAGTGATATTCCATTGTACATAAGGACCACAACTTTTTTATCCATTTTTCGCTTTCCTGGGATATTTAAGGTGGAATGAAGTGGAGGTCCTTGTCAACAGAGCAGCCCTAAACTTTGGGGTGCTTGTGTCTTGCTGATTTTCAATTTTCCCACTTTATACCCCCATGCGTGGAAGTTCCCTATGCTCTCTAAGCTGTGTTTTTTTGAAAGTTTCAGGACACACCGTACACTTCTCCAGAGTGGCTGTTGGCAATTTACATCCCGCCCATCAGTGTAGCAAGGCTCCCATTTCTCCATGGCGTGTTCTGCATTTCTGGTTTTGACACTTTTTTCAGCATGGCCCTTTTGACCGATGGGAAGCGAGACTTCTTTGTAGCGCTGATTTGCCTTTCCAGGTTGCTTGGTTGGCCAAAAAGGGCGTATGCGTTTTTTCCTGAATATATTCAGGAAAAAACGCATACGCCCTTTTTGGCCAAGGGCATCATTGTCAACGTTTTGCCGCTTTTCGTGTGCTTTAAAGGCGATTCGAATCTACCTCCTGAAATCTGCTTCCTGCAATTCTGCCTTGACTTCAAATCCTCCTCTTTGCCTTCCCTCAATATATTTGTGGACGAGAGTTATCATTTATAACTCTGCAGGTTTGTGAATTGCAGTGCCCTGAAGCTCCATTTTACAACTCGCTTTTTTGGGAGCTGGCCGCAAAAGCGCGGGATGGCTTCAGACCCTGTTCTGGTTCAGGGGGGCAGGCTGAGCCTGTGGTTAATTCTTCTTCCTGATGGGAAAATAGAGTGACCTGTGCCTGTCCCAACACCAAGAGCTAGTCTCTCTTTGGTTCCCCGTCTTCCCGTTCATCCTCATGACAAATTGCAACCTGTACGGAACAGGAGGTTAAAGGTGCTGATGCTCCAAATAGGGAGATTGCTAGTAAAGTGGCTGGAATGGCGAACCCGAGCACAAGGAGATGAGCAATGAGGTGCGTTTTAGAAACCTTTCCCCATCACACGGTGTACCTTCTTCTGGCTTTCTCATGCATGTTTTCGATGTAGGAAGAGGCCCTTGAACCTGGAGATTTGGGACCCATGGGATGGGTAGCACGCAGTATTACTTTAAAGGGTCTGCATTTGCTCACTCAACCTCACCAAACCTCTCAGCCCCAAGAGTGTCCACCCTTATGTCTCATCCAGCTGTGGGTCTAGATATGGTCAATCCAGGTTGCATCACAGCCCCTGAACGAATTGTGTAAGAATTTCTCTCTCTTTCACTGTCTTTGTTTCATGGGTTTTTAAAAGTAATTTATTTTTAGAATGGGGTTTAGCTGCTTTTCACGGCTGTGTTTATGCCGCTTTACACCCACTTGACACACTAACAGAGAGATATCAATACATAGGTTTTAAGATTATTACTAGTCAGATATATTCTTGTGCGGTGAATCGGGCGTGTTGAGTCCAGTTCTCTGAGCAAGGAGTAGGTCTTGTCTATTCCATATTGGGTTTATGGAACGGTATCTGAGCTAATTTGAAACTCTTGTTTTATGTATCACCCCACCTCACCTTTCCCGTTAAGCAGCCATAGTGTGTTTTCTGCATGTGTGACTCTGTTCTGTTTTGTAATTCAGTTCAAGTGTAACGGTTTTTACATTCCCTCTATAAGTGACACCTTATGAGAAGTGTCCTTTTCTGGGTGACTTATTTCACTTAGAATCGTCGTACCTAAATCCACTCATCATGCTGCTACTAGCCTTATGACATTGATTTCATGGCTGAGTGATATTCCATTGTACATAAGGACCACAAATTTTTTATCCATTTTTCGCTTTCCTGGGATATTTAAGGTGGAATGAAGTGGAGGTCCTTGTCAACAGAGCAGCCCTAAACTTTGGGGTGCTTGTGTCTTGCTGATTTTCAATTTTCCCACTTTATACCCCCATGCGTGGAAGTTCCCTATGCTCTCTAAGCTGTGTTTTTTTGAAAGTTTCAGGACACACCGTACACTTCTCCAGAGTGGCTGTTGGCAATTTACATCCCGCCCATCAGTGTAGCAAGGCTCCCATTTCTCCATGGCGTGTTCTGCATTTCTGGTTTTGACACTTTTTTCAGCATGGCCCTTTTGACCGATGGGAAGCGAGACTTCTTTGTAGCGCTGATTTGCCTTTCCAGGTTGCTTGGTTGGCCAAAAAGGGCGTATGCGTTTTTTCCTGAATATATTCAGGAAAAAACGCATACGCCCTTTTTGGCCAAGGGCATCATTGTCAACGTTTTGCCGCTTTTCGTGTGCTTTAAAGGCGATTCGAATCTACCTCCTGAAATCTGCTTCCTGCAATTCTGCCTTGACTTCAAATCCTCCTCTTTGCCTTCCCTCAATATATTTGTGGACGAGAGTTATCATTTATAACTCTGCAGGTTTGTGAATTGCAGTGCCCTGAAGCTCCATTTTACAACTCGCTTTTTTGGGAGCTGGCCGCAAAAGCGCGGGATGGCTTCAGACCCTGTTCTGGTTCAGGGGGGCAGGCTGAGCCTGTGGTTAATTCTTCTTCCTGATGGGAAAATAGAGTGACCTGTGCCTGTCCCAACACCAAGAGCTAGTCTCTCTTTGGTTCCCCGTCTTCCCGTTCATCCTCATGACAAATTGCAACCTGTACGGAACAGGAGGTTAAAGGTGCTGATGCTCCAAATAGGGAGATTGCTAGTAAAGTGGCTGGAATGGCGAACCCGAGCACAAGGAGATGAGCAATGAGGTGCGTTTTAGAAACCTTTCCCCATCACACGGTGTACCATCTTCTGGCTTTCTCATGCATGTTTTCGATGTAGGAAGAGGCCCTTGAACCTGGAGATTTGGGACCCATGGGATGGGTAGCACGCAGTATTACTTTAAAGGGTCTGCATTTGCTCACCCAACCTCACCAAACCTCTCAGCCCCAAGAGTGTCCACCCTTATGTCTCATCCAGCTGTGGGTCTAGATATGGTCAATCCAGGTTGCATCACAGCCCCTGAACGAATTGTGTAAGAATTTCTCTCTCTTTCACTGTCTTTGTTTCATGGGTTTTTAAAAGTAATTTATTTTTAGAATGGGGTTTAGCTGCTTTTCACGGCTGTGTTTATGCCGCTTTACACCCACTTGACACACTAACAGAGAGATATCAATACATAGGTTTTAAGATTATTACTAGTCAGATATATTCTTGTGCGGTGAATCGGGCGTGTTGAGTCCAGTTCTCTGAGCAAGGAGTAGGTCTTGTCTATTCCATATTGGGTTTATGGAACGGTATCTGAGCTAATTTGAAACTCTTGTTTTATGTATCACCCCACCTCACCTTTCCCGTTAAGCAGCCATAGTGTGTTTTCTGCATGTGTGACTCTGTTCTGTTTTGTAATTCAGTTCAAGTGTAACGGTTTTTACATTCCCTCTATAAGTGACACCTTATGAGAAGTGTCCTTTTCTGGGTGACTTATTTCACTTAGAATCGTCGTACCTAAATCCACTCATCATGCTGCTACTAGCCTTATGACATTGATTTCATGGCTGAGTGATATTCCATTGTACATAAGGACCACAAATTTTTTATCCATTTTTCGCTTTCCTGGGATATTTAAGGTGGAATGAAGTGGAGGTCCTTGTCAACAGAGCAGCCCTAAACTTTGGGGTGCTTGTGTCTTGCTGATTTTCAATTTTCCCACTTTATACCCCCATGCGTGGAAGTTCCCTATGCTCTCTAAGCTGTGTTTTTTTGAAAGTTTCAGGACACACCGTACACTTCTCCAGAGTGGCTGTTGGCAATTTACATCCCGCCCATCAGTGTAGCAAGGCTCCCATTTCTCCATGGCGTGTTCTGCATTTCTGGTTTTGACACTTTTTTCAGCATGGCCCTTTTGACCGATGGGAAGCGAGACTTCTTTGTAGCGCTGATTTGCCTTTCCAGGTTGCTTGGTTGGCCAAAAAGGGCGTATGCGTTTTTTCCTGAATATATTCAGGAAAAAACGCATACGCCCTTTTTGGCCAAGGGCATCATTGTCAACGTTTTGCCGCTTTTCGTGTGCTTTAAAGGCGATTCGAATCTACCTCCTGAAATCTGCTTCCTGCAATTCTGCCTTGACTTCAAATCCTCCTCTTTGCCTTCCCTCAATATATTTGTGGACGAGAGTTATCATTTATAACTCTGCAGGTTTGTGAATTGCAGTGCCCTGAAGCTCCATTTTACAACTCGCTTTTTTGGGAGCTGGCCGCAAAAGCGCGGGATGGCTTCAGACCCTGTTCTGGTTCAGGGGGGCAGGCTGAGCCTGTGGTTAATTCTTCTTCCTGATGGGAAAATAGAGTGACCTGTGCCTGTCCCAACACCAAGAGCTAGTCTCTCTTTGGTTCCCCGTCTTCCCGTTCATCCTCATGACAAATTGCAACCTGTACGGAACAGGAGGTTAAAGGTGCTGATGCTCCAAATAGGGAGATTGCTAGTAAAGTGGCTGGAATGGCGAACCCGAGCACAAGGAGATGAGCAATGAGGTGCGTTTTAGAAACCTTTCCCCATCACACGGTGTACCATCTTCTGGCTTTCTCATGCATGTTTTCGATGTAGGAAGAGGCCCTTGAACCTGGAGATTTGGGACCCATGGGATGGGTAGCACGCAGTATTACTTTAAAGGGTCTGCATTTGCTCACCCAACCTCACCAAACCTCTCAGCCCCAAGAGTGTCCACCCTTATGTCTCATCCAGCTGTGGGTCTAGATATGGTCAATCCAGGTTGCATCACAGCCCCTGAACGAATTGTGTAAGAATTTCTCTCTCTTTCACTGTCTTTGTTTCATGGGTTTTTAAAAGTAATTTATTTTTAGAATGGGGTTTAGCTGCTTTTCACGGCTGTGTTTATGCCGCTTTACACCCACTTGACACACTAACAGAGAGATATCAATACATAGGTTTTAAGATTATTACTAGTCAGATATATTCTTGTGCGGTGAATCGGGCGTGTTGAGTCCAGTTCTCTGAGCAAGGAGTAGGTCTTGTCTATTCCATATTGGGTTTATGGAACGGTATCTGAGCTAATTTGAAACTCTTGTTTTATGTATCACCCCACCTCACCTTTCCCGTTAAGCAGCCATAGTGTGTTTTCTGCATGTGTGACTCTGTTCTGTTTTGTAATTCAGTTCAAGTGTAACGGTTTTTACATTCCCTCTATAAGTGACACCTTATGAGAAGTGTCCTTTTCTGGGTGACTTATTTCACTTAGAATCGTCGTACCTAAATCCACTCATCATGCTGCTACTAGCCTTATGACATTGATTTCATGGCTGAGTGATATTCCATTGTACATAAGGACCACAAATTTTTTATCCATTTTTCGCTTTCCTGGGATATTTAAGGTGGAATGAAGTGGAGGTCCTTGTCAACAGAGCAGCCCTAAACTTTGGGGTGCTTGTGTCTTGCTGATTTTCAATTTTCCCACTTTATACCCCCATGCGTGGAAGTTCCCTATGCTCTCTAAGCTGTGTTTTTTTGAAAGTTTCAGGACACACCGTACACTTCTCCAGAGTGGCTGTTGGCAATTTACATCCCGCCCATCAGTGTAGCAAGGCTCCCATTTCTCCATGGCGTGTTCTGCATTTCTGGTTTTGACACTTTTTTCAGCATGGCCCTTTTGACCGATGGGAAGCGAGACTTCTTTGTAGCGCTGATTTGCCTTTCCAGGTTGCTTGGTTGGCCAAAAAGGGCGTATGCGTTTTTTCCTGAATATATTCAGGAAAAAACGCATACGCCCTTTTTGGCCAAGGGCATCATTGTCAACGTTTTGCCGCTTTTCGTGTGCTTTAAAGGCGATTCGAATCTACCTCCTGAAATCTGCTTCCTGCAATTCTGCCTTGACTTCAAATCCTCCTCTTTGCCTTCCCTCAATATATTTGTGGACGAGAGTTATCATTTATAACTCTGCAGGTTTGTGAATTGCAGTGCCCTGAAGCTCCATTTTACAACTCGCTTTTTTGGGAGCTGGCCGCAAAAGCGCGGGATGGCTTCAGACCCTGTTCTGGTTCAGGGGGGCAGGCTGAGCCTGTGGTTAATTCTTCTTCCTGATGGGAAAATAGAGTGACCTGTGCCTGTCCCAACACCAAGAGCTAGTCTCTCTTTGGTTCCCCGTCTTCCCGTTCATCCTCATGACAAATTGCAACCTGTACGGAACAGGAGGTTAAAGGTGCTGATGCTCCAAATAGGGAGATTGCTAGTAAAGTGGCTGGAATGGCGAACCCGAGCACAAGGAGATGAGCAATGAGGTGCGTTTTAGAAACCTTTCCCCATCACACGGTGTACCATCTTCTGGCTTTCTCATGCATGTTTTCGATGTAGGAAGAGGCCCTTGAACCTGGAGATTTGGGACCCATGGGATGGGTAGCACGCAGTATTACTTTAAAGGGTCTGCATTTGCTCACCCAACCTCACCAAACCTCTCAGCCCCAAGAGTGTCCACCCTTATGTCTCATCCAGCTGTGGGTCTAGATATGGTCAATCCAGGTTGCATCACAGCCCCTGAACGAATTGTGTAAGAATTTCTCTCTCTTTCACTGTCTTTGTTTCATGGGTTTTTAAAAGTAATTTATTTTTAGAATGGGGTTTAGCTGCTTTTCACGGCTGTGTTTATGCCGCTTTACACCCACTTGACACACTAACAGAGAGATATCAATACATAGGTTTTAAGATTATTACTAGTCAGATATATTCTTGTGCGGTGAATCGGGCGTGTTGAGTCCAGTTCTCTGAGCAAGGAGTAGGTCTTGTCTATTCCATATTGGGTTTATGGAACGGTATCTGAGCTAATTTGAAACTCTTGTTTTATGTATCACCCCACCTCACCTTTCCCGTTAAGCAGCCATAGTGTGTTTTCTGCATGTGTGACTCTGTTCTGTTTTGTAATTCAGTTCAAGTGTAACGGTTTTTACATTCCCTCTATAAGTGACACCTTATGAGAAGTGTCCTTTTCTGGGTGACTTATTTCACTTAGAATCGTCGTACCTAAATCCACTCATCATGCTGCTACTAGCCTTATGACATTGATTTCATGGCTGAGTGATATTCCATTGTACATAAGGACCACAAATTTTTTATCCATTTTTCGCTTTCCTGGGATATTTAAGGTGGAATGAAGTGGAGGTCCTTGTCAACAGAGCAGCCCTAAACTTTGGGGTGCTTGTGTCTTGCTGATTTTCAATTTTCCCACTTTATACCCCCATGCGTGGAAGTTCCCTATGCTCTCTAAGCTGTGTTTTTTTGAAAGTTTCAGGACACACCGTACACTTCTCCAGAGTGGCTGTTGGCAATTTACATCCCGCCCATCAGTGTAGCAAGGCTCCCATTTCTCCATGGCGTGTTCTGCATTTCTGGTTTTGACACTTTTTTCAGCATGGCCCTTTTGACCGATGGGAAGCGAGACTTCTTTGTAGCGCTGATTTGCCTTTCCAGGTTGCTTGGTTGGCCAAAAAGGGCGTATGCGTTTTTTCCTGAATATATTCAGGAAAAAACGCATACGCCCTTTTTGGCCAAGGGCATCATTGTCAACGTTTTGCCGCTTTTCGTGTGCTTTAAAGGCGATTCGAATCTACCTCCTGAAATCTGCTTCCTGCAATTCTGCCTTGACTTCAAATCCTCCTCTTTGCCTTCCCTCAATATATTTGTGGACGAGAGTTATCATTTATAACTCTGCAGGTTTGTGAATTGCAGTGCCCTGAAGCTCCATTTTACAACTCGCTTTTTTGGGAGCTGGCCGCAAAAGCGCGGGATGGCTTCAGACCCTGTTCTGGTTCAGGGGGGCAGGCTGAGCCTGTGGTTAATTCTTCTTCCTGATGGGAAAATAGAGTGACCTGTGCCTGTCCCAACACCAAGAGCTAGTCTCTCTTTGGTTCCCCGTCTTCCCGTTCATCCTCATGACAAATTGCAACCTGTACGGAACAGGAGGTTAAAGGTGCTGATGCTCCAAATAGGGAGATTGCTAGTAAAGTGGCTGGAATGGCGAACCCGAGCACAAGGAGATGAGCAATGAGGTGCGTTTTAGAAACCTTTCCCCATCACACGGTGTACCATCTTCTGGCTTTCTCATGCATGTTTTCGATGTAGGAAGAGGCCCTTGAACCTGGAGATTTGGGACCCATGGGATGGGTAGCACGCAGTATTACTTTAAAGGGTCTGCATTTGCTCACCCAACCTCACCAAACCTCTCAGCCCCAAGAGTGTCCACCCTTATGTCTCATCCAGCTGTGGGTCTAGATATGGTCAATCCAGGTTGCATCACAGCCCCTGAACGAATTGTGTAAGAATTTCTCTCTCTTTCACTGTCTTTGTTTCATGGGTTTTTAAAAGTAATTTATTTTTAGAATGGGGTTTAGCTGCTTTTCACGGCTGTGTTTATGCCGCTTTACACCCACTTGACACACTAACAGAGAGATATCAATACATAGGTTTTAAGATTATTACTAGTCAGATATATTCTTGTGCGGTGAATCGGGCGTGTTGAGTCCAGTTCTCTGAGCAAGGAGTAGGTCTTGTCTATTCCATATTGGGTTTATGGAACGGTATCTGAGCTAATTTGAAACTCTTGTTTTATGTATCACCCCACCTCACCTTTCCCGTTAAGCAGCCATAGTGTGTTTTCTGCATGTGTGACTCTGTTCTGTTTTGTAATTCAGTTCAAGTGTAACGGTTTTTACATTCCCTCTATAAGTGACACCTTATGAGAAGTGTCCTTTTCTGGGTGACTTATTTCACTTAGAATCGTCGTACCTAAATCCACTCATCATGCTGCTACTAGCCTTATGACATTGATTTCATGGCTGAGTGATATTCCATTGTACATAAGGACCACAAATTTTTTATCCATTTTTCGCTTTCCTGGGATATTTAAGGTGGAATGAAGTGGAGGTCCTTGTCAACAGAGCAGCCCTAAACTTTGGGGTGCTTGTGTCTTGCTGATTTTCAATTTTCCCACTTTATACCCCCATGCGTGGAAGTTCCCTATGCTCTCTAAGCTGTGTTTTTTTGAAAGTTTCAGGACACACCGTACACTTCTCCAGAGTGGCTGTTGGCAATTTACATCCCGCCCATCAGTGTAGCAAGGCTCCCATTTCTCCATGGCGTGTTCTGCATTTCTGGTTTTGACACTTTTTTCAGCATGGCCCTTTTGACCGATGGGAAGCGAGACTTCTTTGTAGCGCTGATTTGCCTTTCCAGGTTGCTTGGTTGGCCAAAAAGGGCGTATGCGTTTTTTCCTGAATATATTCAGGAAAAAACGCATACGCCCTTTTTGGCCAAGGGCATCATTGTCAACGTTTTGCCGCTTTTCGTGTGCTTTAAAGGCGATTCGAATCTACCTCCTGAAATCTGCTTCCTGCAATTCTGCCTTGACTTCAAATCCTCCTCTTTGCCTTCCCTCAATATATTTGTGGACGAGAGTTATCATTTATAACTCTGCAGGTTTGTGAATTGCAGTGCCCTGAAGCTCCATTTTACAACTCGCTTTTTTGGGAGCTGGCCGCAAAAGCGCGGGATGGCTTCAGACCCTGTTCTGGTTCAGGGGGGCAGGCTGAGCCTGTGGTTAATTCTTCTTCCTGATGGGAAAATAGAGTGACCTGTGCCTGTCCCAACACCAAGAGCTAGTCTCTCTTTGGTTCCCCGTCTTCCCGTTCATCCTCATGACAAATTGCAACCTGTACGGAACAGGAGGTTAAAGGTGCTGATGCTCCAAATAGGGAGATTGCTAGTAAAGTGGCTGGAATGGCGAACCCGAGCACAAGGAGATGAGCAATGAGGTGCGTTTTAGAAACCTTTCCCCATCACACGGTGTACCATCTTCTGGCTTTCTCATGCATGTTTTCGATGTAGGAAGAGGCCCTTGAACCTGGAGATTTGGGACCCATGGGATGGGTAGCACGCAGTATTACTTTAAAGGGTCTGCATTTGCTCACCCAACCTCACCAAACCTCTCAGCCCCAAGAGTGTCCACCCTTATGTCTCATCCAGCTGTGGGTCTAGATATGGTCAATCCAGGTTGCATCACAGCCCCTGAACGAATTGTGTAAGAATTTCTCTCTCTTTCACTGTCTTTGTTTCATGGGTTTTTAAAAGTAATTTATTTTTAGAATGGGGTTTAGCTGCTTTTCACGGCTGTGTTTATGCCGCTTTACACCCACTTGACACACTAACAGAGAGATATCAATACATAGGTTTTAAGATTATTACTAGTCAGATATATTCTTGTGCGGTGAATCGGGCGTGTTGAGTCCAGTTCTCTGAGCAAGGAGTAGGTCTTGTCTATTCCATATTGGGTTTATGGAACGGTATCTGAGCTAATTTGAAACTCTTGTTTTATGTATCACCCCACCTCACCTTTCCCGTTAAGCAGCCATAGTGTGTTTTCTGCATGTGTGACTCTGTTCTGTTTTGTAATTCAGTTCAAGTGTAACGGTTTTTACATTCCCTCTATAAGTGACACCTTATGAGAAGTGTCCTTTTCTGGGTGACTTATTTCCCTTAGAATCGTCGTACCTAAATCCACTCATCATGCTGCTACTAGCCTTATGACATTGATTTCATGGCTGAGTGATATTCCATTGTACATAAGGACCACAACTTTTTTATCCATTTTTCGCTTTCCTGGGATATTTAAGGTGGAATGAAGTGGAGGTCCTTGTCAACAGAGCAGCCCTAAACTTTGGGGTGCTTGTGTCTTGCTGATTTTCAATTTTCCCACTTTATACCCCCATGCGTGGAAGTTCCCTATGCTCTCTAAGCTGTGTTTTTTTGAAAGTTTCAGGACACACCGTACACTTCTCCAGAGTGGCTGTTGGCAATTTACATCCCGCCCATCAGTGTAGCAAGGCTCCCATTTCTCCATGGCGTGTTCTGCATTTCTGGTTTTGACACTTTTTTCAGCATGGCCCTTTTGACCGATGGGAAGCGAGACTTCTTTGTAGCGCTGATTTGCCTTTCCAGGTTGCTTGGTTGGCCAAAAAGGGCGTATGCGTTTTTTCCTGAATATATTCAGGAAAAAACGCATACGCCCTTTTTGGCCAAGGGCATCATTGTCAACGTTTTGCCGCTTTTCGTGTGCTTTAAAGGCGATTCGAATCTACCTCCTGAAATCTGCTTCCTGCAATTCTGCCTTGACTTCAAATCCTCCTCTTTGCCTTCCCTCAATATATTTGTGGACGAGAGTTATCATTTATAACTCTGCAGGTTTGTGAATTGCAGTGCCCTGAAGCTCCATTTTACAACTCGCTTTTTTGGGAGCTGGCCGCAAAAGCGCGGGATGGCTTCAGACCCTGTTCTGGTTCAGGGGGGCAGGCTGAGCCTGTGGTTAATTCTTCTTCCTGATGGGAAAATAGAGTGACCTGTGCCTGTCCCAACACCAAGAGCTAGTCTCTCTTTGGTTCCCCGTCTTCCCGTTCATCCTCATGACAAATTGCAACCTGTACGGAACAGGAGGTTAAAGGTGCTGATGCTCCAAATAGGGAGATTGCTAGTAAAGTGGCTGGAATGGCGAACCCGAGCACAAGGAGATGAGCAATGAGGTGCGTTTTAGAAACCTTTCCCCATCACACGGTGTACCTTCTTCTGGCTTTCTCATGCATGTTTTCGATGTAGGAAGAGGCCCTTGAACCTGGAGATTTGGGACCCATGGGATGGGTAGCACGCAGTATTACTTTAAAGGGTCTGCATTTGCTCACCCAACCTCACCAAACCTCTCAGCCCCAAGAGTGTCCACCCTTATGTCTCATCCAGCTGTGGGTCTAGATATGGTCAATCCAGGTTGCATCACAGCCCCTGAACGAATTGTGTAAGAATTTCTCTCTCTTTCACTGTCTTTGTTTCATGGGTTTTTAAAAGTAATTTATTTTTAGAATGGGGTTTAGCTGCTTTTCACGGCTGTGTTTATGCCGCTTTACACCCACTTGACACACTAACAGAGAGATATCAATACATAGGTTTTAAGATTATTACTAGTCAGATATATTCTTGTGCGGTGAATCGGGCGTGTTGAGTCCAGTTCTCTGAGCAAGGAGTAGGTCTTGTCTATTCCATATTGGGTTTATGGAACGGTATCTGAGCTAATTTGAAACTCTTGTTTTATGTATCACCCCACCTCACCTTTCCCGTTAAGCAGCCATAGTGTGTTTTCTGCATGTGTGACTCTGTTCTGTTTTGTAATTCAGTTCAAGTGTAACGGTTTTTACATTCCCTCTATAAGTGACACCTTATGAGAAGTGTCCTTTTCTGTGTGACTTATTTCACTTAGAATCGTCGTACCTAAATCCACTCATCATGCTGCTACTAGCCTTATGACATTGATTTCATGGCTGAGTGATATTCCATTGTACATAAGGACCAAAAATTTTTTATCCATTTTTCGCTTTCCTGGGATATTTAAGGTGGAATGAAGTGGAGGTCCTTGTCAACAGAGCAGCCCTAAACTTTGGGGTGCTTGTGTCTTGCTGATTTTCAATTTTCCCACTTTATACCCCCATGCGTGGAAGTTCCCTATGCTCTCTAAGCTGTGTTTTTTTGAAAGTTTCAGGACACACCGTACACTTCTCCAGAGTGGCTGTTGGCAATTTACATCCCGCCCATCAGTGTAGCAAGGCTCCCATTTCTCCATGGCGTGTTCTGCATTTCTGGTTTTGACACTTTTTTCAGCATGGCCCTTTTGACCGATGGGAAGCGAGACTTCTTTGTAGCGCTGATTTGCCTTTCCAGGTTGCTTGGTTGGCCAAAAAGGGCGTATGCGTTTTTTCCTGAATATATTCAGGAAAAAACGCATACGCCCTTTTTGGCCAAGGGCATCATTGTCAACGTTTTGCCGCTTTTCGTGTGCTTTAAAGGCGATTCGAATCTACCTCCTGAAATCTGCTTCCTGCAATTCTGCCTTGACTTCAAATCCTCCTCTTTGCCTTCCCTCAATATATTTGTGGACGAGAGTTATCATTTATAACTCTGCAGGTTTGTGAATTGCAGTGCCCTGAAGCTCCATTTTACAACTCGCTTTTTTGGGAGCTGGCCGCAAAAGCGCGGGATGGCTTCAGACCCTGTTCTGGTTCAGGGGGGCAGGCTGAGCCTGTGGTTAATTCTTCTTCCTGATGGGAAAATAGAGTGACCTGTGCCTGTCCCAACACCAAGAGCTAGTCTCTCTTTGGTTCCCCGTCTTCCCGTTCATCCTCATGACAAATTGCAACCTGTACGGAACAGGAGGTTAAAGGTGCTGATGCTCCAAATAGGGAGATTGCTAGTAAAGTGGCTGGAATGGCGAACCCGAGCACAAGGAGATGAGCAATGAGGTGCGTTTTAGAAACCTTTCCCCATCACACGGTGTACCATCTTCTGGCTTTCTCATGCATGTTTTCGATGTAGGAAGAGGCCCTTGAACCTGGAGATTTGGGACCCATGGGATGGGTAGCACGCAGTATTACTTTAAAGGGTCTGCATTTGCTCACCCAACCTCACCAAACCTCTCAGCCCCAAGAGTGTCCACCCTTATGTCTCATCCAGCTGTGGGTCTAGATATGGTCAATCCAGGTTGCATCACAGCCCCTGAACGAATTGTGTAAGAATTTCTCTCTCTTTCACTGTCTTTGTTTCATGGGTTTTTAAAAGTAATTTATTTTTAGAATGGGGTTTAGCTGCTTTTCACGGCTGTGTTTATGCCGCTTTACACCCACTTGACACACTAACAGAGAGATATCAATACATAGGTTTTAAGATTATTACTAGTCAGATATATTCTTGTGCGGTGAATCGGGCGTGTTGAGTCCAGTTCTCTGAGCAAGGAGTAGGTCTTGTCTATTCCATATTGGGTTTATGGAACGGTATCTGAGCTAATTTGAAACTCTTGTTTTATGTATCACCCCACCTCACCTTTCCCGTTAAGCAGCCATAGTGTGTTTTCTGCATGTGTGACTCTGTTCTGTTTTGTAATTCAGTTCAAGTGTAACGGTTTTTACATTCCCTCTATAAGTGACACCTTATGAGAAGTGTCCTTTTCTGGGTGACTTATTTCCCTTAGAATCGTCGTACCTAAATCCACTCATCATGCTGCTACTAGCCTTATGACATTGATTTCATGGCTGAGTGATATTCCATTGTACATAAGGACCACAAATTTTTTATCCATTTTTCGCTTTCCTGGGATATTTAAGGTGGAATGAAGTGGAGGTCCTTGTCAACAGAGCAGCCCTAAACTTTGGGGTGCTTGTGTCTTGCTGATTTTCAATTTTCCCACTTTATACCCCCATGCGTGGAAGTTCCCTATGCTCTCTAAGCTGTGTTTTTTTGAAAGTTTCAGGACACACCGTACACTTCTCCAGAGTGGCTGTTGGCAATTTACATCCCGCCCATCAGTGTAGCAAGGCTCCCATTTCTCCATGGCGTGTTCTGCATTTCTGGTTTTGACACTTTTTTCAGCATGGCCCTTTTGACCGATGGGAAGCGAGACTTCTTTGTAGCGCTGATTTGCCTTTCCAGGTTGCTTGGTTGGCCAAAAAGGGCGTATGCGTTTTTTCCTGAATATATTCAGGAAAAAACGCATACGCCCTTTTTGGCCAAGGGCATCATTGTCAACGTTTTGCCGCTTTTCGTGTGCTTTAAAGGCGATTCGAATCTACCTCCTGAAATCTGCTTCCTGCAATTCTGCCTTGACTTCAAATCCTCCTCTTTGCCTTCCCTCAATATATTTGTGGACGAGAGTTATCATTTATAACTCTGCAGGTTTGTGAATTGCAGTGCCCTGAAGCTCCATTTTACAACTCGCTTTTTTGGGAGCTGGCCGCAAAAGCGCGGGATGGCTTCAGACCCTGTTCTGGTTCAGGGGGGCAGGCTGAGCCTGTGGTTAATTCTTCTTCCTGATGGGAAAATAGAGTGACCTGTGCCTGTCCCAACACCAAGAGCTAGTCTCTCTTTGGTTCCCCGTCTTCCCGTTCATCCTCATGACAAATTGCAACCTGTACGGAACAGGAGGTTAAAGGTGCTGATGCTCCAAATAGGGAGATTGCTAGTAAAGTGGCTGGAATGGCGAACCCGAGCACAAGGAGATGAGCAATGAGGTGCGTTTTAGAAACCTTTCCCCATCACACGGTGTACCATCTTCTGGCTTTCTCATGCATGTTTTCGATGTAGGAAGAGGCCCTTGAACCTGGAGATTTGGGACCCATGGGATGGGTAGCACGCAGTATTACTTTAAAGGGTCTGCATTTGCTCACCCAACCTCACCAAACCTCTCAGCCCCAAGAGTGTCCACCCTTATGTCTCATCCAGCTGTGGGTCTAGATATGGTCAATCCAGGTTGCATCACAGCCCCTGAACGAATTGTGTAAGAATTTCTCTCTCTTTCACTGTCTTTGTTTCATGGGTTTTTAAAAGTAATTTATTTTTAGAATGGGGTTTAGCTGCTTTTCACGGCTGTGTTTATGCCGCTTTACACCCACTTGACACACTAACAGAGAGATATCAATACATAGGTTTTAAGATTATTACTAGTCAGATATATTCTTGTGCGGTGAATCGGGCGTGTTGAGTCCAGTTCTCTGAGCAAGGAGTAGGTCTTGTCTATTCCATATTGGGTTTATGGAACGGTATCTGAGCTAATTTGAAACTCTTGTTTTATGTATCACCCCACCTCACCTTTCCCGTTAAGCAGCCATAGTGTGTTTTCTGCATGTGTGACTCTGTTCTGTTTTGTAATTCAGTTCAAGTGTAACGGTTTTTACATTCCCTCTATAAGTGACACCTTATGAGAAGTGTCCTTTTCTGGGTGACTTATTTCCCTTAGAATCGTCGTACCTAAATCCACTCATCATGCTGCTACTAGCCTTATGACATTGATTTCATGGCTGAGTGATATTCCATTGTACATAAGGACCACAAATTTTTTATCCATTTTTCGCTTTCCTGGGATATTTAAGGTGGAATGAAGTGGAGGTCCTTGTCAACAGAGCAGCCCTAAACTTTGGGGTGCTTGTGTCTTGCTGATTTTCAATTTTCCCACTTTATACCCCCATGCGTGGAAGTTCCCTATGCTCTCTAAGCTGTGTTTTTTTGAAAGTTTCAGGACACACCGTACACTTCTCCAGAGTGGCTGTTGGCAATTTACATCCCGCCCATCAGTGTAGCAAGGCTCCCATTTCTCCATGGCGTGTTCTGCATTTCTGGTTTTGACACTTTTTTCAGCATGGCCCTTTTGACCGATGGGAAGCGAGACTTCTTTGTAGCGCTGATTTGCCTTTCCAGGTTGCTTGGTTGGCCAAAAAGGGCGTATGCGTTTTTTCCTGAATATATTCAGGAAAAAACGCATACGCCCTTTTTGGCCAAGGGCATCATTGTCAACGTTTTGCCGCTTTTCGTGTGCTTTAAAGGCGATTCGAATCTACCTCCTGAAATCTGCTTCCTGCAATTCTGCCTTGACTTCAAATCCTCCTCTTTGCCTTCCCTCAATATATTTGTGGACGAGAGTTATCATTTATAACTCTGCAGGTTTGTGAATTGCAGTGCCCTGAAGCTCCATTTTACAACTCGCTTTTTTGGGAGCTGGCCGCAAAAGCGCGGGATGGCTTCAGACCCTGTTCTGGTTCAGGGGGGCAGGCTGAGCCTGTGGTTAATTCTTCTTCCTGATGGGAAAATAGAGTGACCTGTGCCTGTCCCAACACCAAGAGCTAGTCTCTCTTTGGTTCCCCGTCTTCCCGTTCATCCTCATGACAAATTGCAACCTGTACGGAACAGGAGGTTAAAGGTGCTGATGCTCCAAATAGGGAGATTGCTAGTAAAGTGGCTGGAATGGCGAACCCGAGCACAAGGAGATGAGCAATGAGGTGCGTTTTAGAAACCTTTCCCCATCACACGGTGTACCATCTTCTGGCTTTCTCATGCATGTTTTCGATGTAGGAAGAGGCCCTTGAACCTGGAGATTTGGGACCCATGGGATGGGTAGCACGCAGTATTACTTTAAAGGGTCTGCATTTGCTCACCCAACCTCACCAAACCTCTCAGCCCCAAGAGTGTCCACCCTTATGTCTCATCCAGCTGTGGGTCTAGATATGGTCAATCCAGGTTGCATCACAGCCCCTGAACGAATTGTGTAAGAATTTCTCTCTCTTTCACTGTCTTTGTTTCATGGGTTTTTAAAAGTAATTTATTTTTAGAATGGGGTTTAGCTGCTTTTCACGGCTGTGTTTATGCCGCTTTACACCCACTTGACACACTAACAGAGAGATATCAATACATAGGTTTTAAGATTATTACTAGTCAGATATATTCTTGTGCGGTGAATCGGGCGTGTTGAGTCCAGTTCTCTGAGCAAGGAGTAGGTCTTGTC
The DNA here is from genome assembly GCF_965194825.1 of Balaenoptera physalus. Taxonomy (NCBI): domain Eukaryota; kingdom Metazoa; phylum Chordata; class Mammalia; order Artiodactyla; family Balaenopteridae; genus Balaenoptera; species Balaenoptera physalus. Next base: position 7,935 of record NW_028125604.1, on the reverse strand, counting down.
TATTCCATATTGGGTTTATGGAACGGTATCTGAGCTAATTTGAAACTCTTGTTTTATGTATCACCCCACCTCACCTTTCCCGTTAAGCAGCCATAGTGTGTTTTCTGCATGTGTGACTCTGTTCTGTTTTGTAATTCAGTTCAAGTGTAACGGTTTTTACATTCCCTCTATAAGTGACACCTTATGAGAAGTGTCCTTTTCTGGGTGACTTATTTCCCTTAGAATCGTCGTACCTAAATCCACTCATCATGCTGCTACTAGCCTTATGACATTGATTTCATGGCTGAGTGATATTCCATTGTACATAAGGACCACAAATTTTTTATCCATTTTTCGCTTTCCTGGGATATTTAAGGTGGAATGAAGTGGAGGTCCTTGTCAACAGAGCAGCCCTAAACTTTGGGGTGCTTGTGTCTTGCTGATTTTCAATTTTCCCACTTTATACCCCCATGCGTGGAAGTTCCCTATGCTCTCTAAGCTGTGTTTTTTTGAAAGTTTCAGGACACACCGTACACTTCTCCAGAGTGGCTGTTGGCAATTTACATCCCGCCCATCAGTGTAGCAAGGCTCCCATTTCTCCATGGCGTGTTCTGCATTTCTGGTTTTGACACTTTTTTCAGCATGGCCCTTTTGACCGATGGGAAGCGAGACTTCTTTGTAGCGCTGATTTGCCTTTCCAGGTTGCTTGGTTGGCCAAAAAGGGCGTATGCGTTTTTTCCTGAATATATTCAGGAAAAAACGCATACGCCCTTTTTGGCCAAGGGCATCATTGTCAACGTTTTGCCGCTTTTCGTGTGCTTTAAAGGCGATTCGAATCTACCTCCTGAAATCTGCTTCCTGCAATTCTGCCTTGACTTCAAATCCTCCTCTTTGCCTTCCCTCAATATATTTGTGGACGAGAGTTATCATTTATAACTCTGCAGGTTTGTGAATTGCAGTGCCCTGAAGCTCCATTTTACAACTCGCTTTTTTGGGAGCTGGCCGCAAAAGCGCGGGATGGCTTCAGACCCTGTTCTGGTTCAGGGGGGCAGGCTGAGCCTGTGGTTAATTCTTCTTCCTGATGGGAAAATAGAGTGACCTGTGCCTGTCCCAACACCAAGAGCTAGTCTCTCTTTGGTTCCCCGTCTTCCCGTTCATCCTCATGACAAATTGCAACCTGTACGGAACAGGAGGTTAAAGGTGCTGATGCTCCAAATAGGGAGATTGCTAGTAAAGTGGCTGGAATGGCGAACCCGAGCACAAGGAGATGAGCAATGAGGTGCGTTTTAGAAACCTTTCCCCATCACACGGTGTACCATCTTCTGGCTTTCTCATGCATGTTTTCGATGTAGGAAGAGGCCCTTGAACCTGGAGATTTGGGACCCATGGGATGGGTAGCACGCAGTATTACTTTAAAGGGTCTGCATTTGCTCACCCAACCTCACCAAACCTCTCAGCCCCAAGAGTGTCCACCCTTATGTCTCATCCAGCTGTGGGTCTAGATATGGTCAATCCAGGTTGCATCACAGCCCCTGAACGAATTGTGTAAGAATTTCTCTCTCTTTCACTGTCTTTGTTTCATGGGTTTTTAAAAGTAATTTATTTTTAGAATGGGGTTTAGCTGCTTTTCACGGCTGTGTTTATGCCGCTTTACACCCACTTGACACACTAACAGAGAGATATCAATACATAGGTTTTAAGATTATTACTAGTCAGATATATTCTTGTGCGGTGAATCGGGCGTGTTGAGTCCAGTTCTCTGAGCAAGGAGTAGGTCTTGTCTATTCCATATTGGGTTTATGGAACGGTATCTGAGCTAATTTGAAACTCTTGTTTTATGTATCACCCCACCTCACCTTTCCCGTTAAGCAGCCATAGTGTGTTTTCTGCATGTGTGACTCTGTTCTGTTTTGTAATTCAGTTCAAGTGTAACGGTTTTTACATTCCCTCTATAAGTGACACCTTATGAGAAGTGTCCTTTTCTGGGTGACTTATTTCCCTTAGAATCGTCGTACCTAAATCCACTCATCATGCTGCTACTAGCCTTATGACATTGATTTCATGGCTGAGTGATATTCCATTGTACATAAGGACCACAAATTTTTTATCCATTTTTCGCTTTCCTGGGATATTTAAGGTGGAATGAAGTGGAGGTCCTTGTCAACAGAGCAGCCCTAAACTTTGGGGTGCTTGTGTCTTGCTGATTTTCAATTTTCCCACTTTATACCCCCATGCGTGGAAGTTCCCTATGCTCTCTAAGCTGTGTTTTTTTGAAAGTTTCAGGACACACCGTACACTTCTCCAGAGTGGCTGTTGGCAATTTACATCCCGCCCATCAGTGTAGCAAGGCTCCCATTTCTCCATGGCGTGTTCTGCATTTCTGGTTTTGACACTTTTTTCAGCATGGCCCTTTTGACCGATGGGAAGCGAGACTTCTTTGTAGCGCTGATTTGCCTTTCCAGGTTGCTTGGTTGGCCAAAAAGGGCGTATGCGTTTTTTCCTGAATATATTCAGGAAAAAACGCATACGCCCTTTTTGGCCAAGGGCATCATTGTCAACGTTTTGCCGCTTTTCGTGTGCTTTAAAGGCGATTCGAATCTACCTCCTGAAATCTGCTTCCTGCAATTCTGCCTTGACTTCAAATCCTCCTCTTTGCCTTCCCTCAATATATTTGTGGACGAGAGTTATCATTTATAACTCTGCAGGTTTGTGAATTGCAGTGCCCTGAAGCTCCATTTTACAACTCGCTTTTTTGGGAGCTGGCCGCAAAAGCGCGGGATGGCTTCAGACCCTGTTCTGGTTCAGGGGGGCAGGCTGAGCCTGTGGTTAATTCTTCTTCCTGATGGGAAAATAGAGTGACCTGTGCCTGTCCCAACACCAAGAGCTAGTCTCTCTTTGGTTCCCCGTCTTCCCGTTCATCCTCATGACAAATTGCAACCTGTACGGAACAGGAGGTTAAAGGTGCTGATGCTCCAAATAGGGAGATTGCTAGTAAAGTGGCTGGAATGGCGAACCCGAGCACAAGGAGATGAGCAATGAGGTGCGTTTTAGAAACCTTTCCCCATCACACGGTGTACCATCTTCTGGCTTTCTCATGCATGTTTTCGATGTAGGAAGAGGCCCTTGAACCTGGAGATTTGGGACCCATGGGATGGGTAGCACGCAGTATTACTTTAAAGGGTCTGCATTTGCTCACCCAACCTCACCAAACCTCTCAGCCCCAAGAGTGTCCACCCTTATGTCTCATCCAGCTGTGGGTCTAGATATGGTCAATCCAGGTTGCATCACAGCCCCTGAACGAATTGTGTAAGAATTTCTCTCTCTTTCACTGTCTTTGTTTCATGGGTTTTTAAAAGTAATTTATTTTTAGAATGGGGTTTAGCTGCTTTTCACGGCTGTGTTTATGCCGCTTTACACCCACTTGACACACTAACAGAGAGATATCAATACATAGGTTTTAAGATTATTACTAGTCAGATATATTCTTGTGCGGTGAATCGGGCGTGTTGAGTCCAGTTCTCTGAGCAAGGAGTAGGTCTTGTCTATTCCATATTGGGTTTATGGAACGGTATCTGAGCTAATTTGAAACTCTTGTTTTATGTATCACCCCACCTCACCTTTCCCGTTAAGCAGCCATAGTGTGTTTTCTGCATGTGTGACTCTGTTCTGTTTTGTAATTCAGTTCAAGTGTAACGGTTTTTACATTCCCTCTATAAGTGACACCTTATGAGAAGTGTCCTTTTCTGGGTGACTTATTTCCCTTAGAATCGTCGTACCTAAATCCACTCATCATGCTGCTACTAGCCTTATGACATTGATTTCATGGCTGAGTGATATTCCATTGTACATAAGGACCACAAATTTTTTATCCATTTTTCGCTTTCCTGGGATATTTAAGGTGGAATGAAGTGGAGGTCCTTGTCAACAGAGCAGCCCTAAACTTTGGGGTGCTTGTGTCTTGCTGATTTTCAATTTTCCCACTTTATACCCCCATGCGTGGAAGTTCCCTATGCTCTCTAAGCTGTGTTTTTTTGAAAGTTTCAGGACACACCGTACACTTCTCCAGAGTGGCTGTTGGCAATTTACATCCCGCCCATCAGTGTAGCAAGGCTCCCATTTCTCCATGGCGTGTTCTGCATTTCTGGTTTTGACACTTTTTTCAGCATGGCCCTTTTGACCGATGGGAAGCGAGACTTCTTTGTAGCGCTGATTTGCCTTTCCAGGTTGCTTGGTTGGCCAAAAAGGGCGTATGCGTTTTTTCCTGAATATATTCAGGAAAAAACGCATACGCCCTTTTTGGCCAAGGGCATCATTGTCAACGTTTTGCCGCTTTTCGTGTGCTTTAAAGGCGATTCGAATCTACCTCCTGAAATCTGCTTCCTGCAATTCTGCCTTGACTTCAAATCCTCCTCTTTGCCTTCCCTCAATATATTTGTGGACGAGAGTTATCATTTATAACTCTGCAGGTTTGTGAATTGCAGTGCCCTGAAGCTCCATTTTACAACTCGCTTTTTTGGGAGCTGGCCGCAAAAGCGCGGGATGGCTTCAGACCCTGTTCTGGTTCAGGGGGGCAGGCTGAGCCTGTGGTTAATTCTTCTTCCTGATGGGAAAATAGAGTGACCTGTGCCTGTCCCAACACCAAGAGCTAGTCTCTCTTTGGTTCCCCGTCTTCCCGTTCATCCTCATGACAAATTGCAACCTGTACGGAACAGGAGGTTAAAGGTGCTGATGCTCCAAATAGGGAGATTGCTAGTAAAGTGGCTGGAATGGCGAACCCGAGCACAAGGAGATGAGCAATGAGGTGCGTTTTAGAAACCTTTCCCCATCACACGGTGTACCATCTTCTGGCTTTCTCATGCATGTTTTCGATGTAGGAAGAGGCCCTTGAACCTGGAGATTTGGGACCCATGGGATGGGTAGCACGCAGTATTACTTTAAAGGGTCTGCATTTGCTCACCCAACCTCACCAAACCTCTCAGCCCCAAGAGTGTCCACCCTTATGTCTCATCCAGCTGTGGGTCTAGATATGGTCAATCCAGGTTGCATCACAGCCCCTGAACGAATTGTGTAAGAATTTCTCTCTCTTTCACTGTCTTTGTTTCATGGGTTTTTAAAAGTAATTTATTTTTAGAATGGGGTTTAGCTGCTTTTCACGGCTGTGTTTATGCCGCTTTACACCCACTTGACACACTAACAGAGAGATATCAATACATAGGTTTTAAGATTATTACTAGTCAGATATATTCTTGTGCGGTGAATCGGGCGTGTTGAGTCCAGTTCTCTGAGCAAGGAGTAGGTCTTGTCTATTCCATATTGGGTTTATGGAACGGTATCTGAGCTAATTTGAAACTCTTGTTTTATGTATCACCCCACCTCACCTTTCCCGTTAAGCAGCCATAGTGTGTTTTCTGCATGTGTGACTCTGTTCTGTTTTGTAATTCAGTTCAAGTGTAACGGTTTTTACATTCCCTCTATAAGTGACACCTTATGAGAAGTGTCCTTTTCTGGGTGACTTATTTCCCTTAGAATCGTCGTACCTAAATCCACTCATCATGCTGCTACTAGCCTTATGACATTGATTTCATGGCTGAGTGATATTCCATTGTACATAAGGACCACAAATTTTTTATCCATTTTTCGCTTTCCTGGGATATTTAAGGTGGAATGAAGTGGAGGTCCTTGTCAACAGAGCAGCCCTAAACTTTGGGGTGCTTGTGTCTTGCTGATTTTCAATTTTCCCACTTTATACCCCCATGCGTGGAAGTTCCCTATGCTCTCTAAGCTGTGTTTTTTTGAAAGTTTCAGGACACACCGTACACTTCTCCAGAGTGGCTGTTGGCAATTTACATCCCGCCCATCAGTGTAGCAAGGCTCCCATTTCTCCATGGCGTGTTCTGCATTTCTGGTTTTGACACTTTTTTCAGCATGGCCCTTTTGACCGATGGGAAGCGAGACTTCTTTGTAGCGCTGATTTGCCTTTCCAGGTTGCTTGGTTGGCCAAAAAGGGCGTATGCGTTTTTTCCTGAATATATTCAGGAAAAAACGCATACGCCCTTTTTGGCCAAGGGCATCATTGTCAACGTTTTGCCGCTTTTCGTGTGCTTTAAAGGCGATTCGAATCTACCTCCTGAAATCTGCTTCCTGCAATTCTGCCTTGACTTCAAATCCTCCTCTTTGCCTTCCCTCAATATATTTGTGGACGAGAGTTATCATTTATAACTCTGCAGGTTTGTGAATTGCAGTGCCCTGAAGCTCCATTTTACAACTCGCTTTTTTGGGAGCTGGCCGCAAAAGCGCGGGATGGCTTCAGACCCTGTTCTGGTTCAGGGGGGCAGGCTGAGCCTGTGGTTAATTCTTCTTCCTGATGGGAAAATAGAGTGACCTGTGCCTGTCCCAACACCAAGAGCTAGTCTCTCTTTGGTTCCCCGTCTTCCCGTTCATCCTCATGACAAATTGCAACCTGTACGGAACAGGAGGTTAAAGGTGCTGATGCTCCAAATAGGGAGATTGCTAGTAAAGTGGCTGGAATGGCGAACCCGAGCACAAGGAGATGAGCAATGAGGTGCGTTTTAGAAACCTTTCCCCATCACACGGTGTACCATCTTCTGGCTTTCTCATGCATGTTTTCGATGTAGGAAGAGGCCCTTGAACCTGGAGATTTGGGACCCATGGGATGGGTAGCACGCAGTATTACTTTAAAGGGTCTGCATTTGCTCACCCAACCTCACCAAACCTCTCAGCCCCAAGAGTGTCCACCCTTATGTCTCATCCAGCTGTGGGTCTAGATATGGTCAATCCAGGTTGCATCACAGCCCCTGAACGAATTGTGTAAGAATTTCTCTCTCTTTCACTGTCTTTGTTTCATGGGTTTTTAAAAGTAATTTATTTTTAGAATGGGGTTTAGCTGCTTTTCACGGCTGTGTTTATGCCGCTTTACACCCACTTGACACACTAACAGAGAGATATCAATACATAGGTTTTAAGATTATTACTAGTCAGATATATTCTTGTGCGGTGAATCGGGCGTGTTGAGTCCAGTTCTCTGAGCAAGGAGTAGGTCTTGTCTATTCCATATTGGGTTTATGGAACGGTATCTGAGCTAATTTGAAACTCTTGTTTTATGTATCACCCCACCTCACCTTTCCCGTTAAGCAGCCATAGTGTGTTTTCTGCATGTGTGACTCTGTTCTGTTTTGTAATTCAGTTCAAGTGTAACGGTTTTTACATTCCCTCTATAAGTGACACCTTATGAGAAGTGTCCTTTTCTGGGTGACTTATTTCCCTTAGAATCGTCGTACCTAAATCCACTCATCATGCTGCTACTAGCCTTATGACATTGATTTCATGGCTGAGTGATATTCCATTGTACATAAGGACCACAAATTTTTTATCCATTTTTCGCTTTCCTGGGATATTTAAGGTGGAATGAAGTGGAGGTCCTTGTCAACAGAGCAGCCCTAAACTTTGGGGTGCTTGTGTCTTGCTGATTTTCAATTTTCCCACTTTATACCCCCATGCGTGGAAGTTCCCTATGCTCTCTAAGCTGTGTTTTTTTGAAAGTTTCAGGACACACCGTACACTTCTCCAGAGTGGCTGTTGGCAATTTACATCCCGCCCATCAGTGTAGCAAGGCTCCCATTTCTCCATGGCGTGTTCTGCATTTCTGGTTTTGACACTTTTTTCAGCATGGCCCTTTTGACCGATGGGAAGCGAGACTTCTTTGTAGCGCTGATTTGCCTTTCCAGGTTGCTTGGTTGGCCAAAAAGGGCGTATGCGTTTTTTCCTGAATATATTCAGGAAAAAACGCATACGCCCTTTTTGGCCAAGGGCATCATTGTCAACGTTTTGCCGCTTTTCGTGTGCTTTAAAGGCGATTCGAATCTACCTCCTGAAATCTGCTTCCTGCAATTCTGCCTTGACTTCAAATCCTCCTCTTTGCCTTCCCTCAATATATTT